>NW_023496024.1:35000-127500 GCF_904425465.1 Colossoma macropomum | reverse complement strand
ATTTGACCCTAAACATTTTGACCACATGAACCCGGCGAGCCCGGTACTGGGCCGAAAACTAAAAACAACGACCATCTAAATCTGCTGCCAGAGGAATTACAGGATGCTATAACTACCACTGTAGCAACCACCTAGCAACACTTAAGCAACCACTTGAGATACCATGACAATCTCATACAAACCACCTGGGATTCCATAGCAACCACGTAGCAACACCTAAGCAACCACTTGAGATATCATGACAACCTCATACAAACCACGTGGGATAAACTTGCAACCACCTAGCAGCACCTGAGCAACCACTTGACATACCATAGCAACTTCATAGCAACCACCTGGGATACCATTGCAACCACCTAGCAGCACCTAAGCAACCACTTGAGATACCATAGCAACCTCATAGCAACATATAAGCAACCACTTGAAATACCATGGCAACCACCTAGCAACACCTAAGCAACCACTTGAGATACCATAGCAACCTCATAGCAACACCTAAGGAACAACTTGAGATATCATGACAACCTTATAGCAACACCTAAGCAACCACTTGAGATACCATGGCAACCTCATAGCAACCACCTGGGATACCACTGCAACCACCTAGCAGCACCTAAGCAAACACTTGGATACCCTAGCATCCTCATAGCCATCTCATAACAAAACCATAGCAACAACCTGAAATACAGTTGCAACCACCTAGCAACACCTTAGCAATCTCTTTAGATACTATAGCAACACTATAGCAACCACCTGGGACACCATGGCAACCACCTAGCAACGCCTAAGCAACCACTTGAAATACCAAAGCAACCTCATAGAAATCTCATAGCAACACCATAGCAACAACCTGGAATACAGTTGCAACCACCTAGCAAGACCTTAGCAATCTACTAAGATACTATAGCAACACTATAGCAACCACTTGAGATACCATGGCAACCCCATAGCAACCACCTGGGATACTACTGCAACCACCTAGCAACACCTAAGCAACCACTTCAGATACCACTTTTACAGTTACTGACTGAAGTGCATTAATATTGTAAATTCAAAAACTTTACAGATCCCAGATGTTTAAAATACTCCAGTATGTACTGGCCACTCACACTTATTTTAGCAGCTGCAGTGTTTCAGGAAGCTTTTAGGTGAGGAGGATCATGAAAAACACCTGTAAACAGAACCAGTGAAACGTTTGAGGTCACCTGTGTGTATAAACTTCTCTGTAATCACTTAATATATCATCGTGCGTCGTATTCTTTTATTAATAATTCTTTGTTTGGAACGAGTTCATTGCTCTGTTTGATCTGTTTTAATTATTTTTTAATGGAAATCTGAAACGTCCTAGAAAAGAACTTCTCTATGTGTCCTTCTGAAGTGGAGCCCAACATTTTAATTAGTGTTTGCGCGACTGCAGATTGTTTAAAAGTGATCAGTTTTGTGATGAAAGTCGAGTCAGCGTCGACCAATCGCTGAAGTCATGAATAAAACCACAGGAGGAGGAAATTATCTGAAACAAGCCGCTATAAAAATCTGACTGTAAAAATCCGTGACGAAGCCAAACTCCACAGGTCAGTACAGCGTGATGCGTCCTTTCCAATGAGCCCTGGATCTCACTGCATGGCCTTCAGGAAACTGGAGACATGGACCCTGGATTCTCCAGCTTAGGCTCACCTTGACAAGACGCTCACCCGTGGTGGAGGTCCAGAGAGCCTTTAGGGGATTCACAATAGTATGTTAGTACCAAACATTTCTTATCCATTCTAAATTAAACAGGGTCATTAGAAGCTCGTTAAAGTCGTTCCATGTGTTTTATCTGATGTTCGTAACAGTCATAATCACATATCTGAGCTCGTGTGTATCAGTGTTACAGTGACTCTCTCAGTAAAGAGTCCTGCATAGAGCTGCAGCCACTGTTTAACATTCCTAACAACCAACCGGAACACTGCTTAGACTATGACTCGCATGCACAGCCAGTGAGATTGGTTCCCACCATTGTAAATCAGAGTGTGATTGGTTGGTTCCTCTGTCAGTTCCTATTAATGTGGTAGTTAATCTGACGTGTAAAGCCTTCAGTCCAGCTCCTGAAGTCCCAACCAACGGGAGAGCAGCTCAGCTTTGTCCACCCGACTCCTCTACTGGTTCCCCTGCGAGTTCACTGTGTCAATGGTCTGTCTGGAAAACTCCAGTTCCCATGATTCAGTGGGAGAACACATGACGCCTCCATCATCACCTTCAACTAATAGACATTAGTGCAATAGTGCACCCTGATCCACAAAGACCATTTGTTGTAGAAGTAGATGCTTCGGACTTGGGAGTGGGAGCTGTTCTTTCCCAAGCCTCTGGTAAAACAAGTACTTGTAGTAATCTTCATCCAGCCATATTTTTCTCCCATAAGCTAATGTCTGCAGAAAGACGTTATGTTATTGGTTACAGGGAGCTTCCAGCAATTCAATTAGCTTTAGAAGAATAGCGACATTGGCTGCAGGCTAAACACCCTTTCCTTGTTTTACCTGACCACAAGAATCTTAAATATTTATGGAATGTAAACTGACTCAACCCTCGCCAAACTTCTTGGCTCTTATTTCTCTCCTTTACTTATGGACCCGGCTCCCGCAACACTAAGGCAGATTTCTTGTCACGTAATTTTTGGAAGCAACAAAGAGAAAACAGCACTTGATCCACCTGAGAACGTTATTGCCCCAGAGTGTGGATTCGCCACTGTTGGGAAGTGGATGATGAAATAAACAGGCTACTAGAAGACTCACATAGCCACCCCCCCCACATTGTCCTCAAGATAAATTCTACATACCCATAGAATTTAGGGATTGGTTAATCACTTGGGCTCATTCGTCTCTCACGTCTGGTCACCCTGGCGAGACATGTACCCAAAAGCTATTGAGCACTCGATATTGGTGGGAAAGTATGTTGGCCAATGTTCATCGCATCAACCTGCACTAGCTGCTCTATATGTAAGACTCCGAAGGCTTTGCCTTCAAGGAAATTGGTTCCCTTGCCTGTTCCTGTTTGTCCTTGGTCTCATATCGCCATTGATTTTGTAACTGATCTACCTCCGTCTTAACAACACACCACCATCATGACAGTAGTTGATGGTTTTCTCGAGCAGTCAGATTCATCCCTTTTGCTGAATTACCCTCAGCTTCTGAAACTGCAGAATCCTTGTTTAACCATGTTTTTAGATTGTTTGGGATACCAGAAGACATCTTATCTGACCATGGCCCTCAATTTACTTCCTCCGTGTGGTCTGCTTGCTTTGAACACCTTGGTGTAAATGCAAGTCCAAAGGGTCAACCAAGAACTAGGCAAGTTTCTCAGAATATATTGCCATGACAACCAGTCTGACTGGGCCTGATTCTTACCTTGGCCCGAGATTGCTCAGAACTCTCTCACTAGCTCCGCTACAGGCATCACTCCTTTTCAGTGTGTGCTTGGGTATCAACCTCCGCTTATGCCCTGGACTGCTGTTATCACCGGCGTTCTGGCTCTGGACGGCTTCAACATGTCAATACATTGAACTGAAGTTCAGAGAAGGGACAAGACCCAGTCTGATCGAAAGCTGGGGTGACACCCGCCTCTACCAACCCAGGGACCATGTGTGGCTGTTGACTCGTGACTTCAGGTTTGAGGAGGGTTGCATAAAACTTAAATATTTTGGTCCATTCAAGGTTTTGGAAAGAGTTAATGAAGTTATGTACAGGCTCGATTTACCCAGACAGTGTCGTGTCTCGTGTCTTTCATGTTTTCCTCCTTAAGCCTGTTGTTCCAGGTCCGCTGGACGAGGTCTGACCTGTTTTTGTGTTTATTACTTGCCTTTTCGTGTTTGCTGGACATTACTGACCTCTTGTTTTTTTTTAACTTGGACTGGTGACTGAATTCTCTCTGGATGTCCCTTTTGTCTTGGTTATCATGCTCTCTTGTTTTGACACTGGCCTGTTCTGACTACGCTCTTTGTGACACTCCAAAGGTCTGAAGTAATCTACAACCTTGTCTTTTAATCTGCAAGCGTCTGATCTGTTTTGACTTCCTGACACTACCTGGATACCACAGAGTGAACAATCCTGATTGGACAATTTTCTGTTGGCCGTTTTAAGTTCTAGTTAAAACTTGAAACAATGAACAAAAAATGAAATGAAGTACGTACAGAGTTCAAACACAACAAACATTTTCAATCTATTTAATCAAAATGTACTAAAAATTACGATGGATTTTTAGTTCCCAGGAATTGTTTACAAGCCTGTCCAACTTCACAACAGTACCTACTGAACAGAGCTAAATTGCTGAATGGGCGGGGCTAAACTGCTGTAGACTGAATGGGCGGGGCTAAACTGCTGTAGGCTGAATGGGCGGGGCTAAACTGCTGTAGGCTGAATGGGTGGATATATTTAAATGAGCTGATGGCTGGTTTTTGAACATACCCTATACGGACTGTACGGAGTGGAAAGTGAATGATTTCTGAGTTTTTCCAGTGATATGTGCCTTTTAAGAAGACTTTGCTTGTTTTTGCCCTGTAGATATAAATGAAGGAAGAGTGCTGCAGCATGTCGAGTCAGTGTCATCTCCGCGGTAACGGCGCTGACCGCCGCAGGAGCCGAGCGGAGCGGCTAGTAAACACGCTTATTGACCCGCGTGCCTGCGTCTGATTGGTGGTGTAAATTTCTGAGTGTGTGTGTTCCAGCAGAGGCAGATTCACTCTGTCTGAAATCGATACAGCGGCTCCATCGCTGTCCACTGCAGGACGGACGCTTTAATTGGCTGTAATTGGCCGGATCGATCCTAATCTGCGGCCACCGTGATTCAGAACACACAAAGCAAACATGGTCAGTCTGGGTGCTGATCGATGAGCAGGAACCGCCCACTGCCCCGCCCACGATCAATAGCTGCTGTCACACATTGGGCACATCTGATATGTTTAATTGTGCATGCTCATTACCTTTTCTTGAATCCCTCTTTGTGTCTTAGCCAGTGGTGTGTCCAGACCAATCGGGGGCCTCAATGAAGCCAGCACCCCATATAATCAGAAATAAAATACAAATATTATTATTGAGTTATGCTGGTTTGTGCCATTAAAAGAAATTTTTGTGCTATTTTTAATTTCGTATTTTATTTAGTGGTAATGTTTCAACAAGTGAGGTCGGTCATGTGGGTGGTCTTTGCATTAGGCTAAAGTAGGCAGCCAGCTAGGGCCCCTATGAGCCAAGTGTCCCCATCAACTAAGGGCCCCATGAGCCAAGGGTTCCCCCAAAGTTCAAGGTTTGCCACTTTGCCAAAAAAATAGCATCAGCAAAAAGTCCAGCATTTTAAAATAATTTTTCTCAGCAAGTGAAAGCCATATATCAACAACGTCCAGAAACACCGCCGACTTCTCTGGGCTCAAGCTCATCTGAAATAGACTGATGCTCAGTGGAAACGTGTATTGTAGTCTGATGAGTCCACCTTTCAGATTGTTTATGAAAGTAATGGACGTTGTGTTCTCTGGGTCAAAGAAGAAAAGGACCCTCCAGATTGCTACCAGCGTACAGTTCTAAATCCAGCATCTGTCATGGTGTGCATTTGTCAGGGACGTCACCCATTCAGGCAAGTTATAAAGAGTGTTTCAACATCAAACTGCTTTTTGAATGAGGTACAGGATAGCCAATCGGAACAGAGCTCATTTACATATATCAACCTTAAAGATAACATAACAAAAACAGCCTGTTTAATTCCAGCCCTTAAAGAAAAGTCACATATATTTCACGAGAGTGTACAAAAACATATAATCCCATATGGAAAAGAATATATGAACATGTATTTTTATAGATATGAAATACATTTCAAAAACATTGCAGTCGGTGCTGAAATACGTGCAAACACTAAAATTTCTGAATATATTGCCAAATTAACCAAATTAGTTTTAAAACGCATTTATTTCAAAATACTACACATAGAAATGTACCATACAAAATAATAAGACACATGGTTTATTTTGTCCTGCCGTCCAGAGAAAAACAGCTCTTCCGTCACTCTGACCGCTCTCGAGGGTGGACATTTTAAAAACATCATGTTCCACGTATTTCTGTGATGGTAAACTGAAATAGGTACAGCAGCTGAAGACACCTTTTCTATTTTGTGGGAGAATTGTGTAATCAGGTATAATTCGCTGTTGATGTAATTGTGCAGTGTGAGTCTCAGAGCTCTGTTCTGTTCTGTTGAGGTGGAAGTTCTTCTATTTCAGAACTGAACGGAGACGTTAGCCCAGTTCTGGTTTCTTTCCGCTGGCTCCCCGAACACTTCCACAATGATGTTGAGGTTTTATTATTCGCTTTGTAAGGTTTTAATGTCCTCACACTCCCTCCGTTCTGCCTCAGACCTGCGGCTCTGCTATTCCTGGCTGTTTTATGCAGTGGTGTGGTGGATGGGTGGGAGCACTGTGCTTCGTAAGAGACCCCCAATCAATATACAGTCACATGTAAAAGAGTTGGTCATCCCTAATCAAACTGAATGTTTTCTTGATTTTAAATCAATGAAAATAAAAAAGAAAAAGTGAAAATGTTAAAACATACTCAACAGAGAACACATTTCAATGCACATTCATATTTATATATATACGCATATATATATACACACACACACACTTGAAATGCTTCTATTTTGATTTTCTAAGTGGCCTCAGACTTTTAGACCTCACTGTATATTCATTCATTATGATAAATGATTATGATATGATAAACAACAGATACAGTACATCTTCTCATCTATATTCCCTTTAATTTGCTTCTGTTTAACTTGGCCAGAAAAATATCGAATTTATTATTTTTTACAATATTGTGCTAAAAGTGCTCTGCTGCCACCTAGTGACAAAATACCATTACAACAACCACTGGTTTGGAATGAACAGGGCCATTCAGAGAGATTCAGAGTGGTTTGGTGTGAAATGGTTCAGATGTCTTTACAGTGGTGGTGACAGGAACCAGGGGTCGCCATGACTACAACACAGATATAGACATTTTATTTACTATCCAGAACCACCAGTGAACCTACACGAGTCTTCTGAGTTTATATGGAATGTTCCCTGATAGTAAGAGGATAGTGAACTGCTGTCGGCCTGCTGACCTGCTGATGGCAGAGCTGGTGGTCTGCTGCCGTTTTGCTCAGTGTTGTCTGGGCGGCCCACCGGTGGTCAAGCAGAGAATCAGACAAAATTCCACTGATCATCTCTCATTTTCACTCACAGTCCAGTTTACTGATTTTTCCTTCCCTCCTTTCTTTAGTTCTACTTTGTAAATTAGTTTAGTGAGTAATGTTAATCCAATAGGCTCCAGCTCCCCACCGCGACCCAGAAGGATAAGCGGCTTAGATGATGGATGGATGGATGGATGTTAATCCAGCTCAGCGTCAGCAGCAACATTTCCTATAAACTCATTTTATATCAGGACTGGTCATTTTTTTTCTCTCAGTTGTTTCTTATATTTGTCTAAGTTTATTTTCTAAAATAAAAGTCTCACCAAAGAACACTGAGAACCGGCAGTATTAGCCACTGTAAGGTTCTCAAAGGTTCTCCTGTCGGTTGTTGTTGGCTTGTAACATCAAAGAAGCTACAGAGGGAATAACGTGTTTCATATTTTAATGCATTTACAGTGTGTTATCAGGGCTTAATGTACACTCTTAAAAAGATGGTTCTTCAAGGGTTCTTCAGTAAAGACAGTGGTACAATACAGAACCGTTTAACCATCTGCATGCTTAAAAGGTTCTTCAGATTGATGGAGATGTGTTGTATGTGGTTCTATATAACACCGAAAAGGGTGCAAAAGGGTTCTATTGCAAAAAGGCTCTAAGCTTGACATTATAACAATAGCAGAACCCTTTTTGGTGCTATATAGAACCATATACAACACATTGTCCATCAATCTGAAGGCCCATTTCACCATGCAGAGAACCATTTAAGCATACATAGAACCATTCTCATTACTAAAGAACCTCTGAAGAACCGTTTTTTAAGAGTGTACAGGAGCGTATTTTTCCATTCACCTCCTGGTTTAATTAAATAATAATTTAGAAATGAATTAAATTTTGGTGTTAAATTCCATAAATCAGGCAAATGTCAGGGGCTCAACTCAGCGCCTCATAACGAAGCCTCGAGCGCCTGTAAGCGGTCGTAACGCGTTACAGCGCGTTTAGGCGCTGCGGTTTTCCTCAGCTCCGCCTGTGGTACTCCCCCCCATGGAGAGACTCTTATTCTGTAATACAGGCTGCGACTGTGTTCACGGTCCTTTACTGAAACCGTACATTAAATAAAGCCCGGTGAAGAGCTGAGACCGCGGACTGGAGCGGTCAGTGGTGGGTGTAGGGGTGGTCTTCTGGCGGGAACAGGAGCGTCCTGTAAAAACAGGTCAGAGTTAAAAACGGAAGATTAATATTTACCCACAGAAATTAATGATTCTTTAATTGAATTATTGAATTTGCGATTCGTAAATAATTCTTTCAATAGATAAAATTAAAAGTCAGTGAAAATACACATCTTCAGCTCCACACGGTGTGTTTCCGGTTCCGCGAAATAAGCCCCGCCCCCTTTCCGGGGCGTGTATTTAAAGGCTGGACCGTAAACAGTCGCGGACGGAGCGGAGTTTCAATCACGTTTAAACCGCGTTCACCGCCTTCATCGCCGCGGAGCTGCGACTGTCGGAGTGTGGCGATCATTAACCCGCTGACCGGGCCGGTTGACCCGCTGACCGGGCCGGTTAACCCGTTTACAGCCGCCGGAGAAACGCGGTAAACCGCGCACACACACCGAGAACACTGCGCGCGCTGTCGGCAGTCGCAGCGCGCGCTCTCCGCGTGTCCTGCAGGCAGAAGGATGTCGCGCGCAGACGGTGACGGAGAGACGGTCAGAGGTAAGTATCACCTGTGGAGGGACACTCAGACACTCAGTCTGATCATCAGACACTCAGTCTGATAATCAGACTCATCTAACCAGAAACTTTTAAAGGGCGACTCCACCGCTTTTCTGAAATTCTCTGCATTATTAAACGGTTAAGGCGTAAACAGAGTCGTTCAGAGTGGTTCAATGTGGTTCTAGATAAACTTACCGAGTCAGAGTCGTTCACAGTGGCGGTGATAGGAACCAGACGTCCGCTGTTCAGAGGACCTCCTACGAGAACAACTGAGACTGAGATTTATCGCCTTTATATAACACGTTCGAAAGGACGGTTCCTCAAGGGTTCTTCAGTAAAGACATTGGTTCTGTGTAGAGCCATGAACACTCACAGAGCCATCTGCATGATTAAATGGTTCTCTGCATGGTGAAATGCTTCTAAGTAGCACCAAGAAGAGTTACTCTGTTCTTAAAGCTTGACATTGTCACAATAGAAGGACCCTTTCAAAAAGGTTCTATATAGAACCATCTACAGCACATTGGTTCTATTGCAAAAACAATAGCAAACCCTTTCTCCATCAGTCTGAAGAACGCTTTCACCATTCAGAGAACCATAATCATGTAAAGGGTTCTTTGAGTGTTCATGGTTGTATACAGAACCATTATCTTTACTAAAGAACCCTTGAAGAACCATCTTTTTAAGAGTGTAGTGCTCTTTCTCCTAATTCCCTGTATAAACATTAACCCCTGTAATTTCCAGGGTTCGCCAGTGGGCCCAAAGTGTTATTACACACATCTATAACCTAAGAATAGCTCAGCCAGTTTGCACTGAAGAGCCTGTAGTTACTGAGTAATAAGCCTCAGTGTGTAATAAGAGATTTGAAGGGGTTAAAAGAGCAGAGAGGTTCTGTTTTTAACACCAGAGATCTGGAACCCATTACTGATGAACCTCCGTCAGACTCCTGTCAGCGTTTTTAAATACAGAGAAAACAGATTTATATTTAGACCTTAGCTAGTTTTCATGGTTCCCCTGTTTTCACTGGAATATCACTTCACTTTGATGTCATTAGTTGTGTTTTCACTGGATTCTTATTTACACTTTCATCTTTTCATCTTAATGTTAATTATTACTAATATATCCTCTGTTCTGCTGTTGCTTTGATTTGTTGCATTTTTATTATTTGTTTATTTTATTTTATATTTTTCTCTGTTGTTCTTACTTTGCATTGCGAAGCACTTTGGGCTGCATTTATAACATATGAAAGGTGCTACGTAAGTAATTATCACTGTTATTATCGTATTATTACACATCAAACCACTGAATGACTCGGTTTACACCTCACAGTCTGAGTTATGGGGAATCCACTGTCTAAAGCCACCAGTGAACCTACATGCGTCCTCTGAGTGTCTGTATGTGGTGATGATGGTAAAGCAGTGGACAGTCTGGAATCAGCTGAGCTCTTGGAGTGAAAACAGGTGTGAAAAGCTCATGATGAACAGACCAATAGAAATGCTCCAAAACTGACTGAATAAAGCCTCTTCACACCGACTCCCACTGAAGGAGTGTTCACCCCTCTCCTGTAAAGCTGCCGTTTTGGAGAGGCTGGTCTTCCCTTGGTCAGTGACGAGACGTAACAGCTGTAAAGTCGTATAACCATGGTGTGGCTCAGTTTGATGCCCTGTGTTTAAAATCAAGGGGTCAGTTAAACGTAAATAAAGCATAGTTTGGCTTTTTAAGGTAAAAGGTTGAACAAAATAAAACAGAAAACAAAATAACTGATGATCATAAAAAGGGAGGAGGGGTTAATGTGTGGGTTTTCATTGGAGGAGCTCAGTCTCCATCTGATTGGTTCATATAGGCCACATGTCTCCAGTCCTGGTGGACCAGAGCTCCGCAGACGTCAGCACTCGGCCTCATTACACAGCCCTGAGTCAGCTCTTCAGCTAATTAGACCTTCCTGAGCTGAATTCAGAGCGTGAGAGGAGGGTGAACAGTGAGTGAGTTTACCTGGTCTTAATAATCTGATAACTGCAGAGAAATCAGACTGTCAGTAACTGGTTCAGTGTGTTTACAGTCAATAATCTGATAACTGCAGGAAATCAGATTGTGTCAGTAACTGGTTCAGTGCCTTTACAGTCAATAATCTGATAACTGCAGGAAATCAGATTGTGTCAGTAACTGGTTCAGTGCCTTAACAGTCAATAATCTGATAACTGCAGAAAATCAGATTGTGTCAGTAACTGGTTCAGTGCCTTTACAGTCAATAATCTGATAACTGCAGAAAATCAGATTGTGTCAGTAATCCGATCAACATGTTTACATTCACTTGAGTAATCAGATAATGGGGAAGCTACAGGTCTACATGACTCAGACAGTAATCAGATTTCTGCTTTACAACCAGCCAATAAGCTCACAGAAAAAGACCCGATGTAAACGTAATTTAAAACTCAAACGTCACGAGTTTTTTAAACATCGCTCCACTTAAGCAGAAATTATGAACAAGCATCATCTAGAAGATGAAGAATATTTAAATCCTTCATTTCGTCAAGCATGTATTTGGTCTCAGCGTCGCTCCAGAAGTGTTTTGCTGCGTCTCGCGGCGACGCTGCTCGCTTATTTCTGGTACTGCTGTCTGTTTTCGCAGACTGAGAAACCCGAAAGAAATCAGAGTGAGAGTTTACATGCACTGAGAAATCTGATTACTGAGCTAAAATCCAGCCTCTTTATCAGATTTCTTAATGGGTGTAATGGTGTGTACATGACCATTTGAATAATCGGATAACTGCAGAAATTATAATCGGATTATTGAGTGCATGTAAACACACTCACTGATCTCCACAGGCAAAGAAGGTCCCCAGTCTGACACGCCTGATATAGAGAGAACACACTGCTGCACAGTTACTGTTTATTTACTGAATTTAACACACTGTGGAGGGGATAAACCTGTTTAATGTTTCTTTAATTAATTAATTAATTAATTAATTAATGGTTTAGTACACTGACATGCCCAAAGTCATGGAGCAGGAACTAGTATGGTGTAGGACTCCCGTCCACAAGTGGATAGAGGACGTCTGGAGGGATGTTGAGCTGTGCCACCCTGATAGCCACCCACAGCACTGTGGTGTTTGTAGGTGCAGGATCTCTGGTGTGAATGGTCCTCTCCACCACATCCGTTAATGCCTGATTGGGGTGAACGTGCAGGCCACATTGTTCATCAGAACTCTCCAGAATGCTCCTCAAACCAATTCTAGACAACTTTGGCCTGATGGCACTAACTTAAATATACCATCATTGTGGTGGGGGTACCTGAAGTCCAAGATGGGCTGCAAATGGTCATGAAGCAGAGAAATGTAGCGGTCACCAGTCAATGATGTGTTAAGTCGGACCAGTGGACCCAGCCCATGCCATGAGAACACACCCCACACCAGTATGGAACCACCACCAGCCTGCACAGTGCCTTGTTGACGACTGGGGTCCATGGCTTCATGGGGTCTGTGCCACACATGAACCTCACCTTCAGCCTGAACCAACTGGTACCGTGACTCATTGGACTACACCACATGTTGCCAGTCCTCTAAGGTCCAGTTAACAACCTTATGAGCCCAGGTGAGGCGCTGTGTCCAGTGTCTGGTGGGTCTTCTGCTCCCGTATCCCATGGAAGCTAAAGAATGCTGCACTGATCTGCGGGGTAGGTGTGTGGGGCCTCCTGCACTGAATGAGGATGGATTTCTGCCAAAGTTGCTTGTCTGTTCACATGGACAGATCTAGCCAGGCGCTGCCGGTCACGACCATTAAGCTCCCATGGGTGACCATTGTGCTGTCCACTGCGGGTGGCCACTGTGCTGTCCACTGTGGGTGGTGATGCCTTCTGTGACATATTCTCGGTAGACATTCTTTATAGCACCAGAAAGGATCTGCTGTTGTTGCAAGATCAAATTTATATCAATAGAAGAACCTTTTTTGGTGCTATAAAGAACCCTTTTCAAAAAAGTTCTATACAACACATTGTCCATCAGTCTGAAGAACCATTTCACCGTGCAAAGAACCATTTAAGTATGCAGTTGTTAATGGTTCTATATAGCCTTAGTTGTCGTCACTAAAGAACTCTTTAGGAACCATCTTTAAGAGTGTAGTTGTTACCAGTTGTTCTTCAAGGGTTTTTCAAAGGTTCTTTAGTAAATTCAATGATTCTATTTAGAACCAGGAGTTTTATATAGAACCATTTACATGCTTAAATGGTTCTTTGCATGGTGAAGTCATTTTTCAGATTGATGGAAAATGTGTTGCACATGCTTCTATATAGAACCTTTTTGTAAAGGGTTTTATATAGCACCAGAAAGGGTTCTGCTATTGTTGTGAAGTCAAGCTTGTAATAATAGAAGAACCTTTTACCTAAGCGTGCGTCTGCAGGGTTCTGCTCCACCACGACTGAGTCTGACACGTGAGCTGAAACTCAGACGGCGTCTGGATCGTAAATGAACCGAAGCGGCTCTGTTGGCGGTTCTGCTCTGGTTCCTCTCGCTGATGTTTCTCCCCGAATGCAGGTCGGTCAGTGAAACTGGGTCAGTTCGGTGAGCGGTCAGATTAGGTTCATGAGTGTTTGTAAACCTACTGAGTTCAGTTCAGCCTGTTCCCCGTGGGCTCCTGGCAGTGCCGGTCTCCTCCTGGCCCTCCGTCCACTGTGAAGATCTAATGTAAAACCTGCTCTAATTAGTAGAACCATGTTGAGTCGAATGCTGGAGTAATTAATAAAGATGATGAGTCCAGTTGATCAGAACCCACTTGTGTGGTCTTAAAAGCTACCCAACACAACTGCGTGGAACCGCTTTACACAGCGTTTTCAAACCTTTCGTTTTGGATGATACATAAAAGTAATCAGTCCAGTTAATTAATTAATTAATTAATTAATCAATCAGACTCTGATCACTCCAGTGTGATGTACTCAAAGTACTGTTTACTCAGCCCAGCATGTCAGAAGCCGCTCAACTCAGCAAATCCAGCATTTCATTTTTCTGAGACGTTGTTTTACTGAGTGCATTAAAAAGACAGTTTGGTTCTCTAGATGGTGAAATGGTTCTTCAAATTGATGAGAATGTGTTGTACATGGTTCTTTACAGAACCTGTTTGTAAAGGGTTTTACATAGCACCAGAAAGGGTTCTGCTATTGTTATGATTCCAAGCTTGTATACATGGATCATGGTTCGTGGTTCTATTGCCATTTCCTAAATCACCCTTTAAGAACCAGTTTTTTTTAAAAGTGTAGTTGTTACTGGCTGTGCTTCAAGGGTTTTCAAGGCAATGGTAAAGGCAATGGTTCTATATAGAACCATGAGTTCTATGTAGGACCATTTGCATACTTAAAGGGTTCTTTGCATGGTGAAATCGTTCTTCAGATTGATGGCGAATGTGTTGTACGTGGTTCTCTATAGAGCCTTTTTGTAAAGGGTTATATATTGTTATGATGTCAAGCTTGTTTATGATAGAAGAACCCTTAACCTTTAAGCATGCAGATGGTTCTTTAAGTTTTCATGGTTCTATAAAGAAACATCGCCTTTACTAAGCACCGTCCTTTTTAAGACTAGTTGTTAGTGGTTGTTCTTCAAGGGTTCTTCAAGACAATGGTAAAGGCAATGGTTCTAAATAGAACGTTTTCATGCTTTGCATGCTTAAATGGTTCTACATAGAACGTTTTCTTCTACAACAGAAGAACCCTTAACCTTTAAGTATCCAGATGGTTCTTTAAGTGTTCATGGATCTATATAGAAGCATCAGCTTCACTAAAGAACCCTTTCAGAACTGGTTGTTGTTCAAGGGTTCTTCAAGGCAACAGTAAAGGCAATGGTTCTATTTAGAAACATGAGTTCTATATAGAACCATTTCGATGATTAAATGGTTCTCTGCATGGTAAAAAGTTTCTTCAGACTGATGCAGAATGTTTTGTTGGTGCTGTGGAGATCAGCGTGTTCCGTTGATGAAGGTCTAATTAGCTGAAGAGCTGAATCAGGTGTGTGTAATGAGGCAGAGTGCTGAGGTCTGCAGGGTTCTGCTCCACCAGGACTGGAGACAGACACATGTGTTCTGTAGATAATGTGAATTTAAGGTCCATTTGAGTGGGATTAGTTTAATCTGGGGACCTGCTGTAATCTGAGTGAGCACTGACAGAACCCTGGTTTTAATCTAGTATGAATCTGCACTGTAGTGTTTACAGTCTGATCAGTAATCATTCCAGAGTGAATTTCCTCCTACACTCTTAAAAAGATGGTTCTTTAAGGTTTCTTCATCAAAGATAATGGTTCTACATTGAACTATAAACACTTGAAGAACCACTTGCATGACTAAATGGTTCTCTGCATGGTGAAATCGCTCTTCAGATTGATGGAGAATGTGTTGTAAATGGTTCTCTAAGAAGGGTTCTTCTATTGTATACAAGCTTGACATCAAAACAACAGCAGAACCAAAAAAGGTTACAACACATTCTCCATCAATCTGAAGAACCATTTCATGCTCATGGTTTTATATAGAACTCATGGTTTTAAATAGAACCATTGCCTTGAAGTATGAAGAACAACCAGTAACAACTACACTCTTAAAGACGGTTCTCAGAGGGTGCTTTAGTAAAGGTGATGGTTCTGTGTAGTACCATGAACACTCTGCATGCTTAAATGGTTAAGGGTTCTTCTGTTGTATATAAGCTTAACATTGTAATAATGGTAGAACCCTTTTTGGTGCTATATAGAACCCTTTTCAGAAAGGTTCTATATGGAGTCATTTACAACACATTCTCAGTCAATCTGAGGACCCATTTCATGCAAATGGTTCTATATAGAATTCATGGTTCTAAATAGAACCATTTGCCTTTACCATTGCCTTGAGGAACAACCAGTACTGACTACATTTAAAAAAAAAAGATGGTTCTTAAAGGGTGCTTTAGTAAAGATGATGGTTCTGTGTAGTACCATGAACACTTCAAGAACAATCTGCATGCTTAAACGATAAAGGATTGGTCTATTATATACAAGCCTGATATCGTAATAAGAGTAGAACCCTTTTTGGTGCTAGATAGAACCCTTTTCCAAGTGGTTCATTGAGATGTTTCTATATAGAACCACTGTATAGCTTCTAAAACAGCTCTTCAGTTGTTATGATGTCAAGCTTGTATACAGTAGAAGAACCTTTTTGGTGCTATAAAGAACCAAACGATTGAAGATACAAGCCTAAAATTTGGTGTCTTGTCTATCGAACACATTCTCAATTTCCAGACAATATGAAGCGAGTCTGCTATGGTCAGTCAGTAGATTGTCATGTTTCTAATTCTTTTGGCGCTGCTTTCAGGAGAAGAACCGATCGAGGAGAACGGAGAAGATCTCCCGCAGAGCTCTCAGCAGTCCTACCAGTGCTGCGAATGTGGGAAAACCTTCAGGTTCGCCTCCTTCCTGAAAGTTCACCTGAGAACTCACACCGGAGAGAAGCCCTTCCCCTGCTCGCAGTGCGGGAAGAGGTTCTCCTCGACCACCGGCCTGAGGAACCACACGTACATTCACAGTGGAGAGAAACCTCACACGTGCTCAGTGTGCCAGATGACCTTCAGATCCGTGCCGAACTTAATCGCCCACCAGAGGACGCACAGTAAGGAGAAGCCTTTCAGCTGCCCGTACTGCGGCCGGGGGTTTTCCAGGCCGGACAACCTTAAACTCCACGTCAAGATTCATACCGGAGATCGGCCTTTCCCCTGCGCCCAGTGCGGCTTGCGTTTCACCTGCACCCGCGTTTTAAAGCAGCACATGTACGTGCACACTGGACCTCACCGGTGCCCTCACTGCGAGGAGATCTTCAACACCTTCTCCAGGTTAAAAGCCCACAGGAAGATTCACAGTGCGTCGTCCAGTCGCGTTAAGAAGTGGCTGGTTAAGGAGGAGCGTGAAGGCGTCCTGACGTGTGGACTGAAGATGGGGGATGTGAAGGTGGTGAAGGTGGAGGCAGGTATGTATGTTGGGTTCGAACGTTGGCCAGCTGACTGTAGAGGACCACCTCTGATAATTCTGACCAGTAACTGGTTCAGTGTGTCCTACAGACCACAAACTAATCCACCAGCATTCCCAGTCTGTCCCACATACCACAAACTGATCCACCAGCATTCCCAGTCTATCCAACATACCACAAACTGATCCACCAGCATTCCCAGTCTGTCCTAAATACCACAACCCAATCTCCAGCGTTTTGTTTTATTTGTGATAAATCATGTCATGATACAATGCTTCTCTGAACCAACGGTATGATTCATTACAAAGAGAGCAAAATTAGCTGGTGGATCAGTTTGTGAAATATAGGACGGACTGGGATTGCTGGTGGATTGGTTTGTGGTATGTTGGATGGACTGGGAATGCTGGTGGATTGGTTTGTGGTATGTTGGATGGACTGGGAATGCTGGTGGATTGGTTTGTGGTATGTTGGATGGACTGGGATTGCTGGTGGATTGGTTTGTGGTATGTTGGATGGACTGGGAATGCTGGTGGATTGGTTTGTGGTATGTTGGATGGACTGGGATTGCTGGTGGATTGGTTTGTGGTATGTTGGATGGACTGTGAATGCTGGTGGATTGGTTTGTGGTATGTTGGATAAACTGGGAATGCTGGTGGATCATATAAACAAATGTAGAGTAGTATCTGTAGTTTCTGTTGCTGATCTCCCGTTCTAGATCTTGTTGGCGGTGAAATATTGTTTATGATGATCTTATTAGCATGTACAGAAAAGTGTGCTTAGTCTCTGTTGCCACCAGCATTCCCAGTCTATCCTACACACCACAAACCAATCCACCAGGATTCCCAGTCTGTCCTACATACCACAAACTGATCCACCAGCATTCCCAGTCTATCCAACATACCACAAACCAATCCACCAGCAATCCATCCTGTATTTCACAAACCAATCCACCAGCTAATTTTGCTCTCTTTGTAATGAAACATACCATTGGTTTAGAGAAGCATTGTATCATGACATGATTTATCACAGTTAATGATATATATTTTCATATTATCCAGCTCTTTGCTCACATATTGAAACTTTATTTTTCTCCATTGGTTTTCAGCATGTAGCTGTGTCAGTTTACACCCCCCCCCCAATCGCCCCCCAAATATTTCCACCACAACAGCCATAAGTTCAGCACTCCTTCACATGTGTCCTACATCCCTGTAGCACCCTTGTAAAAAAAAAAATAAAATAAAAAATCTGTTCCTGTAAACTGTAATATTTTTAGTAGTTTGTAATGTGGTGGTAATGTATAGTGTATAATGTGGTCTATAATGTATAGATTCGCTCTGTTAATATTGTTATTAATTCAATTACACTTTTGAATATTTTTTTTAAATGATTGATTTTCATTTTTGTCTTAATAGAAGGAGAAGATGCTGAAGATGAGATCAAGGAGGATGTACAGCAGGTCCTGCTGTTAGGGGAAAATCTTGAAGATGAATGTGGAGAAGATGTGAAGCAGGTCCTGGTCCTGGAAGAAGATGCAGACGATGGTACTGGAGAGGACGTGAAGCAGGTCCTGGTATGTGGAGAGGATGCTGAAGTGAATGAAGAGGTTCTACAGGAACTGAGAGCACAGAAATCTCACCAGTGTCCTGAGTGTGGGAAAACCTTCAGATACGCTTCCATCCTGAAAGTCCACCTAAGAACTCACACCGGAGAAAAGCCTTTCGTCTGCTTGCAGTGCGGGAAAGGATTTACCTCCATCACGAGCCTGAAGAACCACGCGTTCATACACAGTGGAGAGAAACCTCACACGTGTCCAGTGTGCAAGAAGGGCTTCAGAACTGCCTCAATCCTGAAAGGGCACCAGTTGACCCACAGTACGGAGAAGCTTTTTACGTGCTCCGACTGCGGTCGAGGTTTTTCCAGGTTGGACAGCTTGAAACTTCACACAATGATTCACAAGGGCGAAAGGCCTTTCGTTTGCAGCCAGTGTGGTATGGCTTTCACTTCTGCTCGTATTTTAAAAAAGCACACTGTCATTCATGCAAGACCCCACCGGTGCCCTCAATGCGAGAAGCTCTTCGCTACTTTGGCGGAATTAGAAGCACACCAAAAAATTCATGCTGATGAAAATCCACCGACTTGTACTCACTGCGGGAAACGTTTTTGGAAAATGAGATACTTGAAAGCCCACATGAGAATTCACACCGGAGAAAAGCCGTCCTGCACTCAGTGTGGGAGAACTTTCACCACCGATGGTGCCCTGGTTCACCACATGAAGCTTCACGCAGGAGACAAACCCCATCAGTGCTCCCAGTGCGGGAAGACCTTCGTAAGTGTCAAGGAGTTAAGATTACATCACCGGATTCATACCGGAGAGAAGCCTTTCAGCTGCTCCCATTGCGACAAGAGTTTCATCAGTGCAAGCTATCTGAAGAGCCACATGGACACGCATACAGACAGCAAACCTCACCAGTGCTCCGAGTGCGGGAGGAGTTTCAAACGTCCCTCAGAGTTAAAAATGCACGAAAGGATTCATACTGGAGAGAAGCCGCACGCCTGCTCTGAGTGTGGCAAGAGTTTCCGGAAATTGTGCAACGTTAAAATTCACATGAGGACCCACACGGGAGAAAAGCCCTTCATCTGCAGTGAGTGTGGGAAAAGATCTACGACGTTAGGCCACCTAAAACTCCACATGAGGATGCATTCAGGCGAGAAGCCGTACGTCTGCTCCGTGTGCGGGAAATCTTTTACACGATCGGCGCATCTGAAAGCTCACCGGTACGTCCACACAGGGGAAAAACCGTACCAGTGCTCAGAGTGTGGAATGAGCTTCGCTAAGCCATGTAACTTAAAAACACACCAAAAAACCACACACAAAAGTCCGGAGGACATCAAGTCCTAGAATTATAAAGCTAAGCCTCAACAGGACAAATCAAATCAGACCCATGCTTGTCCATCTGAGACATAATGGGCTGCGAGTTATGGAAGTTAACATCTGACATAACAGGAGGTGATTGACTTTTGCCAGTTGAAAGGATCCACCATAGTCATTGTAGTGGAGACTACATTGCATCTGTTGCAATCTGGAGCTTGTGATGTTCAAAATAATAAAGAAGAAGATGCAAAAGTCAATAATGACTTGTAGTCAGTCATCTAGGCATAACTGAACTTTGCGAAACCTCACACAACGATGGAATTTGGGCCACAAACTTGACAGAATTTTGTTCACAAACTTGACAGAATTTTGTTCACAAACTTGACAGAATTTTGTGCACAGTCTTGACGAAATTTGATCCACCGTCTTGATGGAATTTGATGCACCATCTTGACGGAATTTGGTGCACAATCTGACTTGCTGACTTTAATGTGCATCATGAAGTCTAACTGAGAAGTCAAACTACAGGTGCGGCTGGTCATCAGGTCTTTCAGCTCACATGCTGTTAAGGCCTGGAACAGACTGTGGTTCCTCCCAACCACAGGAGAGCAAAACGTCGATCTTCAGATCATAGCTCGGTGCTAGTAAAGCTTGGTCTGCCCACATATGGGGTAAGACAACCCTTGACAAGAGAAACATGTAGCAATATAATAAAGCTAGCTTCTGTAGAATGCATGAACTTATCATGTGTACAGACTGGCAAAAAATCTTCTCAGAGACACAGTGAATATTCGCCACCAGTTAACTGTCATCAGCCAGGATGCTCATCACCAGAAAGATTGGAGAAGAAGTTTTGATTAGTGAAAAGTATAAAGGAACTGCATAGAAGAAGCAGCACCTTTTGCAACAGCTTGAAAAACACAACCCTTAGCAAGCCGAAGCCCAGCTAGATGTGTGCTCAGGCAGAGAAGGTCCTACATTAGTACATTAGAAACATTAGTCTCATTAGAAAACTAATCCCATCCTAACACCCTAATCCACAAACTCAGTTGTTAGCAGGAACCTGAAACACTACAAATCTTGACAAAGCCTTGGGCCCAGATCAAGTTATTAAGAAATGCATTGCTGAGCTTGCAAGCCCGTAGTCTCTTGGGGCCAGACATGATCACATAACGAGTTCATGAATTTTCCCAAACCAGTCTGCTGTGTGTTTTGACCTTACCTTTCAGGCACAACATTCAGAGAGTATTAAGTAACACTTACTTGATCCATGCACTTCTGCAGTTCTCATAGATCCTGTACCTAATGCATGAACGTTACTACACTCTGTAAAAAGATGTTTTTTCAAGGGTTCTTTAGTAAAGACAGTGGTTCTGTATAGAAACATGAACACTCAAACCATTTGCATGCTTAAAAGGTTCTTTGCCTGGTGAAATGAGTCTTCAGATTGATGGAGAATGTGTTGTAGAATCTATTCTCCATCAATCTGAAGACCCGTTTCATCATGCAAAGAACATATGCAAATGGTTCTTTGAGTGTTCCTGGTTCCAAATAGAACCATTATCTATACAGATACAGGATGGCACTTACTAAGGATGGCACTTTATTAGCTGTGACTGAGCTGGACGAGTGAATCACCTACTTGCATCACACGTCCAAAAGTAGACTCCAGAGTTTCTTCTGAAATGAAGGTGTTAATAGTGAGTCTGTGCTGCAGAAACAGCCTTTACTCTTTTGGGAAGGCTTTACACTAGATGTTGAACATTGCTGTGAAGATTTGATTGAGCATTAGTGAGGTCAGGTACTGATGTTGGATGGTCAGTTCTGGACACTCCAACTCATCCCAAAGGTACTGGATGGAGCTCCATCACTCCAGAGAACACAGTTCCACTGCTCCACAGCCCAATGCTGGGGGGGCTTTATACCCCTCTAGCCCACACTGGGCATTGGGCATGGAGACCTTAGGGTCATGTGCAGCTGCTCTAGAGCGTCCTATTCTGTTGGTCAGTGCTTTTCTGTGGAGGTTATACAAGCTGTTTAGGTGCAACTGGATGCTGTGTCAGTAGTGGGTGACTTTAAAGTTTACTCTGGGTGTCTGAATACTTTTGGACGTATGGTGTACCTCGCCCTGCTCAATAACAACCAGAAGGTGCCCTGACAGTAACTGAAGTGGACCAGGTCAGTGCCTACTCTGAATTCGCCATCACCAGCCTTAAGCTGCTGTCACGCTGGACTGACGCCTCACAATGTTCAACATTTGGTTTTGTTTTTTGGAGCTGTGGGCGACATGTGACTATATGTTGACCAAATAATGAGTCTTCCAGTTATTTATTTATTTATTTTTTATTTATCTATTTATTTTTTCTAAGAAAAAGATATTACAGTTTGCCCTCAGATGTTCTCAAATGTATGGCGTTTAAGTTCTCCACAGTGAACACAGCTCAAATGAACCCACTTCTGGGGGTGAGTTCTGTTTTCACCTTGTCCTTTTCCGCTGGCGAGGCAGGCTTCAAATTTTGGACAAGGTGTACACCCACTGCTGCCTCACAGACCTCAGGACGGTACTCCTGCCGCCGCAACACTAGCCTAGCTAGACCATTCACCTTCCCAGAGTCAATGCTCCTCGGACAGAAGTGTTTTCCACACCGCTGTCCACATGTGGAACGTCTTCCTGGAGGACTGCGCTGGACAGAGACCAGACACTGGCCTTTAAGGCCGAGCCTATAAACCTTTAAAGAGAACCCTGATTGTTAAGACGTGCAGGCCCCGATATGGTGTACATGACCATTCAAATGTATCACATAAACCAGGAAAATACTTTATTTACTATTAAAAAATAGACAAAATCCTTTTACTAGTAGGCTGCCATCAAATGGTTGCTCTCATTTGTCCACTGAGCGAGGAACAGTGAGCAAAATATCTTGTTTAATAAATCCTTCAGCGTCTACAGCTTTAGCTAGAACGTGACACTCGAGAGAAACTTTGATTGTCTTGTTTTCCCCTGGCAACCATGTGATGTCATCACAGTGCGACAGTGGTAGCCAGCTAGTAGAGCAGTGGTATAAATGGGAATTTTGAATGAAACATTCCCATTTGGTTTGTATGTCTGTGGCATGCGCCCGTCGCCTGGGCCCTGATGACAACTGCCGGGGACGAATGTGAGGCAAATTGAAGTGGCCTCGCAGTGGGATTGGAGGCGGTGCTCAGAAGGTGGGGCTTGGGCCTTGCTCCGTCCCCCTCTCCCTCATGGATTCCATCCTCTCCCCACTGTCTTCACGAGGTTTCGTCCGCCTTCCTGCCGGCTCTCGCGGTTGTCATCAGGGCCCAGGGGACGGGTGCCTGCCATACTGTCGTATTTTAATAGTATTGGATGTGTTCACTGTTTTAAGGCCTACAAGTCCTAACGGTCAGGGGGAGCAGCGTAACGGTGATAGTCTTTCCTCTAACGACGTAGTAAAACACATTATAGTTAAAGTTCTCGTTCAGTTACTGACTTAATAAGAATGGGGTTCTGTGCATTACTCAGTTCAGTAGCACAGATCTGCAATTAGTGCGTAATGATACAGTAATATTACGGTAACAAATTGTACTTGGCTAGAAACTGCATGTTCATTTTCAGGTTGTTACTAGATAATAAGTTCAGGTACATTAATAAAAACATGTATAAAGATGTGTGTGGTGTGGTGAGGTTTTTCCATAACTGATCTGTGTTTTATAACACAGTAATAGTCCTGTAATAACAGCTAACAGTAAAGGAATGTGTGACTCTGTATCTCCAGAACACTTTCACAATGCAAAGGACACTTTCATCATGCAAAGGGTTCTTTGAGTGTTCATGGTTCTATATAGAACCGTTTTCTTAACTAAAGAATCTTTGAAGAACCTTCATTTTTAAGTGTGTTCTTTAGTAAAAAAACGGTCCTATATAGAACCATGAACACTCAAAGAACCCTTTGCATGATGAAGTGTTCTTTGCATCAGATTGAGGTAGAATGTGCTGGTTAGAGTCCTATACAGCACCAAAAAGTGTTCTGTTGTTGTGACAATGTCAGGCTTGTAACAATAGAAGAACCCTTTTTGGTGCTATATGGAACCATTTTCTTAACACATGTCCATGTATTTTTCTCCATGTGGGTAATTTTATATTGGCGTGAATGTTTGACTCCCCATTTGGCGACGTTCACGTATGTTACTCGCAGAATTTATAGGGAACGAGTGGTGCTGTTGTTCTAGTCCTAGGGTGATGTTTCTCGGTGTCCTGTAACAGCGTTCTGTTCTCCCGTACTGCAGATTTTTAGGTACCGCTGTACATAAAACTGTAGGTAGGATGTTAGATGGCCTAAATGACCCTGTCCTGAAAATGCTACTGGGCACTTCTGTTGCTCTTCTGCTATGGCAATGCTTTCCCGGCCCTGTGGTTTCCATGGTAACCATATATACAAAAAGTAATAAGTTCCATAGCTCACTAAAGAAGCTTTCTCCACTCAATGTCCACTTTATCAGCTCCACTGACCGTATAGTTTCACTCTGTAGTTCTACAGTTACAGACTGTAGTCCATCTGTTTCTCTGTTACCCTGTTCTTCAGTGGTCAGGACCCCCATGGACCCTCACAGAGCAGGTACTATTTGGGTGGTGGATCATTCTTAGCACTGCAGTAACACTGACATGTTGGTGTTGTGTTAGTGTGTGTTGCGCTGGTCTGAGTGGATCAGACACAGCAGTGCTGCTGGAGTTTTTAAACACCTCAGTGTCGCTGCTGGACTGAGAATAGTCCAGCAACCAAAAACATCCAGCCAACAGCGTCCTGTGGGCAGCGTCCTGTGACCACTGATGAAGGACTAGAGGATGACCAACACAAACTGTGCAGCAGCAGATGAGCTATCGTCTCTGACTTTACATCCACAAGGTGGACTGACAAGGTAGGAGTGTCTAATAGAGTGGACAGTGAGTGGACACAGTGTTTAAAAACTCCAGCAGCACTGCTGTGTCTGATCCACTCAGACCAGCAGATGATGAAGGAGCATGTTTGTCATTAATGAAACAGTCGTTCTTGTTCAGGAAAACGTTTTAAAGGAAGTGCGATTCTGAAAGTGGATCCTCCAATAAATGAACATCATTAACATCAAACTATTTAAAGCGGAGTAAAAGTGCATTTACACCTTGTTCATATTTCAGCTCAGTCATTTGGTCATCAGGTAAACATACTTTAACCTCTTATTCTCCAGGGTATGTTTTGGTTTGTCCATCTGAATTTTCATGACCAAATCGTAATGAAAGCTTATGAAATATGAAAGTTATGAAGAATATGACGAAGTGCGTTTTGGAACCACCGGTGGTCTCAAGGAGCTGAAACGTTTCTGCAAAGCTGTATCAAAACAGATGGTTTAAGTAGTTATTTTAATTAATTAAAAATAAATAAATAAATAAGAGAAAATCTAAAATGGAGTTTGAAGTATGTGTAGTCACATAATTAAATACTTGATTTTTATGGCTGCAATATAATACAATGCAAAAATATTATTTGTCAGTATTTGTATTTGTGGGATGTTATTTGTCAGTAAATGTGACTTTTATGGCCTCATTTTTCTCTATGAGGTTTACTGATGTGTGTGTTTCAGTGTCTGTTCACAAGCGCTAACATGGGACTTTTATTATATAATGTAAACATAATATTAAGACAAGGCTTTAGTTTTTAACTGTAAAGTGTTCAAATTTTGTTTTTGTTTTCGTTACGACTCTAACTCTGAGCGGAGGTGACGCAGCTCCGTGCTGCGCTCTGATTGGCTGGCTGCAGTGCTGTGTGGTCGTGCTGCAGTGTTTCGGTCTGTTTTTAAATCGCCTTTTCCCGAATTAAACTCCGTCCGGCGGCTGGACTTCAGCCCCCAGCATGGCGGACCGAGCCGAGGACGGGGGGCAGATCCAGAGCCTTAAACAGGTCCGTAACCTCTAATTACCGATTAACGCGGAGATGAACGGACTGCCGCGTCTGTTTAACCGCGTCTGTTCTCGGACCGATACTGGTCAATAATCAGGGAGGTCTGGGGTTCATCCTCGTCGACTCAGCGGGCTTTAAACAGTCTTAATCATTCTCTTACTAACAAACACAGCACTGTACACCGATCAGCCAGGACACCATGACCACCTCTGTCCACCCACTGTCCACTCACTGTCCACTCTATTAGACACTCCTACCTTGTCAGTCCACCTTGTGGATGTAAAGTCAGAGACGATAGCTCATCTGCTGCTGCACAGTTTGTGTTGGTCATCCTCTAGTCCTTCATCAGTGGTCACAGGACGCTGCCCACAGGACGCTGTTGGCTGGATATTTTTGGTTGGTGGACGATTCTCAGTCCAGCAGCGACACTGAGGTGTTTAAAAACTCCAGCAGCACTGCTGTGTCTGATCCACTCAGACCAGCGCAACACACACTGACACACCACCACCACGTCAGTGTTGCTGCAGTGCTGAGAATGATCCACCACCCAAATAGTACCTGCTCTGTGAGGGTCCATGGGGGTCCTGACCACTGAAGAACAGGGTAAAAGGGGGCTAACAAAGTATCAGAGAAACAGATGGACTACAGTCTGTAACTGTAGAACTACAAAGTGCACCTATACAGTAAGTGGAGCTGATAAAATGGACAACCTTAAATGGTGCAGCAGTTACATTCTGGCCCCTCAGGCACCATTTAAGGTGGAACTGGAATATTCGAACAAGAAGTTGGCGAATAAGAAGCGACTTCAGCCTCATAAAAATCAAATGTTTAGAGACATTTTACAAGATCCTCTACTTTCGCAGAAAAGTTTCCTGCTGGAGATGCGAGAAAAGCAGATAGCTTAGCTAGAGCTGAGCTAAAGATTAAAGCAGAGCAAACTGAGTCTGTTTTCGTTTATTTTATGTTTTTTATCCCATTCTAGGACATCAGCACACACTGAGACATATTTACAGCCAAGACGGTAAACAGACATAAATGTTGTGGCTCCCAAAGTGGCTTGATTTTTGTTGAAAAGACAGAATGGCTCTTCTTAACATTTGGGTCGTGACCCCTGGTTTAGAGTAAGAGTGCAAAACTGGGGCATCCGTCACTTCATGCTGTTATGATGTCTGATCTCTAACGCCGTGTGTTGCTGTTCTCGACTGCAGGAGGTGGAAGATGGTCCGTCTGAGCAGCTCTCCTGTAAGACGGAGCTGAACCCTGTGGAGATCCTGGAGTTTGTGTTTAACGGTGAGGAGGAGCTCATGAAGCAGGAGGAGGAGGATGAACTGAACACCAAACCAGCACTGGAGCCTGACTGGAGCAGCGGAGACCAGCCCGCACTGGAACCACCAGTACAGCTGAATGGAGACGACGTCGTCGTTAAGGAGGAGGACGTTCTGGACGGCGGTGAAGACGGTCCAGAGAACCATGAAGATGTTCCTACAGGTAAACCATTGTTATGTTTTCAGTGATGATGATTCCGTGAATGACCGTGAGGTGGGCTACGATCCAGTCATGAGTTATTTCGTCAAATGGTATGAAGATGTATGATTTAAAAATAGACAAGCTAAAATGTATTATTATTTATTTATGTGTTTATTTATTATTATTATAGAAAATAATAGAATAAACTAAAAAGAGAAAGTTTGTGAACGAACTTGAAGTTGGCTTAAAAGCCAGCTAATTACTTCAGAATGTTAAACGGGTGGAAGACTGTGAAAGGTTGCCAAAGTGTTGCTTGGTGGTTATTATGGTATCCAAGGTGGGTGGTAAGGTGTTTCTAGGTGGTTGCTATGGTATCCAAGGTGGGTGGTAAGGTGTTTCTAGGTGGTTGCTGTGGTGTCCCAGGTTGTTGCTAAGGTGTTGCTAGGTGGTTGCTATGCTATTAAACACTAACAATGTTTTACTATCCGGTGTCGACCAGAGGAGGATGGGTTCCCCTTCTGAGTCTTGGTTCCTCTCAGTGTTTCTTCCTGTTTCTCTTAGGGAGTTTTTCCTTGCCACTGTTGCCACTGGCGACGCTCATGGGGGCTCGGACCCGGATTTTTCTGTAAAGCTGCTTTGTGACAACACCTGTTGTAAAAAGCGCTATATAAAAAAACTTTGCTTGC
Organism: Colossoma macropomum; assembly: GCF_904425465.1. NCBI lineage: Eukaryota > Metazoa > Chordata > Actinopteri > Characiformes > Serrasalmidae > Colossoma > Colossoma macropomum. Next base: position 99,689 of record NW_023496024.1, on the reverse strand, counting down.
TGGCTTAAATATGCTGGTACCTTAAATCCACTGATACTTTAAATCTATTGCTAATTCAAATCCAATGGTATCTTAAATGCACTGCTACCTCAAATCTATCAAATTTCATGATGTTCCCTCTGCAAAATGGGCTTCAATTGAGTGAGTAATAGTGGGTCTTGATGGAATTTCGATATGGTCATATAGTGAGTGTCGCTGATAGTTTCACTCACTAATACATCACAGTACAGGAGAAGAATCAGTTATGATTTATAATTCCACAATAACTTTAAGGGTGTTTTCACACTAGAGCCTTTTTCAGCAGGACCACTTGCTCTGTGAGTTCAGTACAGTTGTTTGAGTGTAAAAGCTGTTTTTGAACCCAGGACCAGAACAGAGATCCGATCTCTGAATCTTCTACCAGAGGAAGAGCTGATGTCCAGGATGAGAGGGGTCAGCTGTAGTTTTGCTGGTGCTCTGCTGTTGTAGATGTCCTGAAGTGTTGGTAGAAACATCCCATGATCCTCTCCGGTGTCCTGATTATGCTCAGGAGTTCTCGTTCTTGTGAGGTGGAGGAACCAAACCAGATGGTTATGATGATGTGAGGTCGGACTCGCCGCGCGTGTAGAAGCTCTCTGCTCCCGGTTCTGCATGTGGGGCTGCGTGGTTGGTTCATTCTGTAATGTGATGCTTTGACTTATCGCATCACTTCCCTTTTCGAGGGTGGTGATGGGGAGAGATGGCTGTGGACAGAAAGAGCTGCTCTTCACCGCTTCAGTGTTTGTATCTAAGGAAAACGATGAAAAGCAGCAAATGGATGAAGCTGCTGACCGTCCTGGAAACCGGCACGCAGGTTCACGATTCAGATGGAGTTCTTTTGTGTGAAAGCAAACCAGTGATAATGAGCTCCTCCCCCAGACAAGCCCAGAATCAGTCCTGGGTGTGGACTCAAGTATCTGGGACAAGAGTGAAAACAGCCTAAAACAACTGTGTAGACGTATCTGTGGAGCAGTGTTTTAAACTGGGGATCTTCTGGGCTGAATGGAGATCAGCGTCACCCTCCTTTCACGCTCTGAATTCAGTTAATGAAGGTCTAATTAGCTGAAGAGCTGAATCAGGCGTGTGTAATGAGGCAGAGTGCTGAAGTCTGCAGTGTTCTGCTCCACCAGGAGTCTGACACGTGACCCACACAGTGCCTGAGACCTGCACTGATGGAATAAAACTAGACGTATTCCAAAATTCTAGAAAAGCTGATGATATACAGTAATGTAAAAAGGGCGTCACCACAGGACAGGGCTCATTTTAAACTTTTAATCTCTGACCACCTTCAGACAGACTGGAGCTGTTTTAGCTGAGTTTAACTTTTCTTTTCTCCTTTTATTTAATTTCATTATCTTTTATTTTATCTCACTGTTTTATTGCAACTTTATCTGACATTAAATCTATCATTTTTGTAACTGGTTCTTTTGTTATATTCTTGTTTTGGTCTTAGGAAGAGATGATGATGATGATGATGATGATGAGGACGAGAGCGGAGAGGAGCAGGAACAGAGCTCGCTGAAATCTCATCAGTGCCCTGAATGTGGGAAAACCTTCCGGTTTGCCTCGGTCCTGAAAGTTCACCTGAGAACTCATACCGGAGAGAAGCCCTTCCCCTGCTCGCAGTGCGGGAAGAGGTTCTCCTCCGTGAAGAGTCTGACGGAGCACCTGTACACTCACAGTGGAGAGAAACCTCACAGGTGCTCGGTCTGCGAGAGGGGCTTCAGAACGGCCACGAACTTAAGAGCTCACGAAATGACTCACTCTGTCCAAAAGCCGTTCAGCTGCTCCGACTGCGGCCGGGGATTTTCCAGGTTGAGCAACCTTAAACTCCACATAATGATCCACAAAGGTGAAAGACCTTTCCCTTGCACCCAGTGCGGGATGAGTTTCACTTCGGCTCACGTTCTAAAGAAGCACGCCTACATACACGCCGGACCTCACCAGTGCCCTGACTGCGGGAAGGTCTTCAGCGTTTTGCCGGAGTTCAAAGCGCACCAAAGAATTCACACAGGCGACAATCCGCTTACCTGCGCCGAGTGCGGGAGAGGCTTTTGGAGGAAGAGGGACTTCAAGGCCCACATGAGAATCCACACTGGAGAACAGCCTTCCTGCACCCAGTGCGGGAAGACCTTCACCAGCACTAGCACCCTAACCCACCACCTGAAGCTTCACGCAGGACTCAAACCCCATCAGTGCTCCCAGTGCGGGAAGAGCTTTGTGTGCCTCTCCGAGTTAAAATTACACCAAAGAATTCACACCGGAGAAAAGCCTTTCAGCTGCACTCAGTGCGACAAGAGTTTCACCAGTGCGGACTCTCTGAAGAGCCACATGGTCATTCACACGGAAGACAAACCTCACCAGTGCTCCGAGTGCGGGAAGAGTTTCAAACGTCCCTCAGAGTTGAAGGTGCACCGGAAGATTCATTCCGGAGAGAAGCCGCACACCTGCTCCCAGTGCGGCAAGAGCTTCCGCAGGTCCAGCGACCTTAAAATTCACGTGAGGTTCCATACGGGAGAAAAACCCTTCGTCTGCGGCGAGTGCGGGAAGAGATCTGCGACAGCGGGTCACCTTCAGATCCACATGAGGATGCATTCTGGAGAGAAGCCGTACGTCTGCTCGGAGTGCGGCAAAGGCTTTGTTACGTTGTCGCATCTCAAATCCCACCTGTACGTCCATACGGGGGAAAAGCCGTACCAGTGCTCCGAGTGCGGGAAGGGCTTTTCCCAGCTGAGCAACTTGAAAACACACCGCAAAACCCACCGACCAAAGTCCTGAGGTCGCATTGTTACCCCTTCAAAGCCAGTGGCTGCAAAGCATGCTGTAATTAGGATTATGGCTGAAACAGCGGCGATCCTGGGATATATGGCGATATGGCAAAAATATAATATCGCAATACATAGAGAAATTTTCACGATGCACGATATTTCACAATATTTTTTTTTTTTCTGACAATGACGATGACGATATATATTGTCATATTGCCTAGCCCTAGGGCCTTACTCCTTGTTTTGGGACCTTCAAGTTCAAAGAACTGAGTGATGATCTCTAATATCTAAATAAAGAGAACATGTTGGTGAGCATCAACCACTACTGCGTATTTCATTCAGTACGTTTTAAATTCAGTTGGTGAAACGTCTGATCAGGAAGATTATTGTTTCATACAAACGTTCATGAGCACCACAGCACAAGAAGTTGTCTGAAATGTAAAGAATAAACAAATGTAGATTTCAGTATTTGAGTACTGTAATCTCAGTGGTTAACAGAGTGGTAGAGCACCCATACACATCCCTAATGTCCACTTCCTGTCGCACTAGGAGTAGATTAGCATTGGACCAGCATCACTCTAGACAGGCATGTCAAACTGGAGACCTTCCAGGCCGAAGTGCTGCAGGAATCAGTGTTCACCCTCATCTAACTCTCTGAATTCAGTTGACAAAGGCCTAATTAGCTGAAGAGCTGAATCAGGTGTGTTTAATGAGGCCGAGTGCTGACGTCTGCAGTGTTTTGGTCCATGAGGACTGGAGCCTGACGTGCTCTGGGGGTTGTAAATGGACAGAAAGTGAAAGCCAGCTGGAGCCGCATCACAGTTTCTGCCTAGAGCTGGAGTTCTCAACCTTCTGCATCTCAAGGTCCACCTGTTTATAACAGGAAAACAGAGAGAAATCCCACAAGAATTCAAACCTTTCGAATAACGTTATTTCTCTTTTATTAAGTGCTGACGATAAAGATCTGAGAATGAGGTCCTGAAAAAGATCAGATGGTCCATTTTAATCACAGAAACTGTAATATGTAAGTCAACCGTTTTATTGTTGTCCACAGAGAAGGTAGCAAACAAAAAACTGGAACAAAAGAAAAGCAAACCGAGGAAGGTACTGAAGAAATGAAAAGAAAAAAGGGAAGAACAGAGGACAAAAATAACACTGTGTCCACTCAATGTCCACTCTATTAGACACTCCTACCTTGTCGGTCCACCTTGTAGATGTAAAGTCAGAGACGATAGCTCATCTGCTGCTGCACAGTTTGTGTTGGTCATCCTCTAGTCCTTCATCAGTGGTCACAGGACGCTGCCCACAGGACGCTGTTGGCTGGTTGTTTTGGTTGGTGGACTATTCTCAGTCCAGCAGCGACACTGAGGTGTTTAAAAACTCCAGCAGCACTGCTGTGTCTGATCCACTCAGACCAGCACAACACACACTAACACACCACCACCACGTCAGTGTTACTGCAGTGCTGAGAATGACCCACCACCCAAATAGTACCTGCTCTGTGAGGGTCCATGGGGGTCCTGGCCACTGAAGAACAGGCTAACAGAGAAACAGATGGACTACAGTCTGTAACTGTAGAACTACAAAGTGCACCTATATAGTAAGTGGAGCTGATAAAATGAACAATGAGCGTAGAAACAAGGAGGTGGTCAGAATGTTATGCTTGACCGGTGTACACAGGAATAACAAGTCGAACTAGGAATCAGTAAAACACTCTATAAACGACGCCAATTTATCAGTTCAAATGCACCTGTTGCTGGGCAGAAATACGCTGTTATTTTACTGCTCTGCTGTTATTAACAGCAGCTCTGCTGCAGGAACGATATGAGCGTCTATCAAGAGTCGGCCGTTAAAACGGGCAGATTCTAAGGACTGTCCAGCTCAGACGCACTGCTGCAAGACCAGAAAAGCGTACGCTGATGTTAAATTCCCTCGTTTGGAGCGGATCATCATAAAAATGCGTTCCCACTGACAGTGAGCTGAACCAGGGGTCTCCTGGAAGCAAACCGGGACCCTCGGTTTTCGCCTTAGAATAGTTCAGCGTGTGGCTGTGTTTACTGTGTAGCCTACAGTCCTACTGAACACAGTTCAGATGGAAAATGATGATCAGGGTTAGACCTGAGATTGTGACTAGAGTTACAGGGTAGAAGAGGTTCCTCGATAATCCAGTGTGTTTCCGTCAACACATTGAAAGTTAGGAGGAGAATTTCATAGTTCTAAACAGAACCACAGAACCCGGTTCCTTTTGCACCATAAACACTCTTAACACGCATTCAACTTGTGTTTACAGATCTCTGGGGACTTTTTCTATGGTAAGTATCTGAGTTTATACATTTAATGCTTTTCATTGATTTATAATGACACAAAAATTAACAATTAACCTTTAAATAATCAGTTAATAAACAGATCTGAGCAAATGTCGTTTCATCTGATTAATTTTGTGTTGGAATAACTTTATGAATGAAATCATGGCCAGAAATATTGGCAAAAACAGTTGAAATGGTGAAAAGAATCTTCCCACGGTTCTGTACTTCACTGATAATGTCACAGTACTGAAGGGGTTCAGTTGTGCTTAGTTGTGTTTTCAGTGGGTTCACTGTAGAATTTCAGTACTCAGCCTTAATGAGAGCATTTTAAATATTAGTATTAATTATATATATAAAAATGCAAATTATATTATTTAGGTTTTTCATTTTCACCCACAAACATCCCTCCTGTTAGTAATTAAGGAGGAACATTTTTACTACATATTCTTAATATAGTTTCATGTAGAACTGTACATAAAGCCACTAGCAACACCTTAGCAATCACCTGGGATACCACAGCAACCAGTTAGCAACACCTTAGCAATCACCTGGGATACCATAGCAACTACATGGGATACCCTAACAACCACCTAGTAACATCCTATCAACACCTTAGCAACCACCTGGGACACTAAAGCAACCATCTTGCAACACTAGCAACCATCAGGAATATCATAGCAACCACTTAGCAATCACCTAGCAACACCCTAGCAACCACTTAGCAACACCTTAGCAATCACCTGGGATACTATTAGCAACGCTTTAGCAATCACCTGGGATACTATTAGCAACGCCTTAGCGATCACCTGGGACACGCAATAGCAACCAATTAGCACCCTTGGCAACCACATGAGATACCCTAGCAACCACCTAGTAACATCCTATCAACACCCTAGCAACCACCTAGGATACCATAGCAACCATCTATAATATCATAGCAACCATTTAGCATCCACCTAGCAACACCCTAGCAATACCTAAGCAATCACCTGGGATACCATAGCAACCACACAGCAGCTCTGTAGACCATCTGGAGCTCAATCTGCTCAGTCACTGTTCCTTCATGTTTGTTCTGCTGTCTGTTCTGACCGCTCTGCACTCTGATCATCTGGACTGGTCACTCTGTTCTGACCGCTCTGCACTCTGATCATCTGGACTGGTCACTCTGTTCTGACCGCTCTGCACTCTGATCATCACTGGTCGCTTGTATCTCAGTGCTGCGCTGCTGGTGAACCATATCAAGCGTGGCTTATTCACATTTGAACTGGTTTAAATCATGAGAAAGGAGACTCCATGTGGCCTAATGTAGACTTCCAGCTCTGCTGCTTACACTCTACTAGTTTTAATCGTTCTATTAACCATCCAAAAGATCACACAATGGGGTGTGAAGACTTTTATTTTGAAAAAGGCTCCCGGAATTATTTCCCACAGTTTTGGCTGGATTCACTGCGCTGCTCTCGGTGTTTACACACGTGTGTTTTTCTCCCTCCGTAGATTTAACTGAAATGAATCTGATCTAAATCTGATACGAATGATTGGTTTCCTGATTTAATCTCTGCTGTGATCAATGTTTTAAACTGTCAGTGTCTCCAGCTCATCTCAGCAGATCAGGGCAAGAGCAGAAGATGGTCAAAGAGGTTTGTTATCATTATTATTATTATTATTATTATTATTCAGAGCTGAGATTATATATATATATATATATATACATATATATATATATATATATATATATATATATATATATATGCATGTATATCTCAGTTATTGCAGTGGAAAAGGAGGAAAAATGCTCCACAGTGAGCTGCAGGATATGAGCCATAATAAAATCAAACCCTCCATGAAACTGTTTGCACTCAGCTTCACCTCTGTACTGATAAACAGTGCAGGTGGATTTGCAGTTAACCCTGTTGTTCTCTTTGTGGTCAGTGTGACCCCTTTAATGTTGACCCCCTCACAATCTCAGTCTTATTACACACTAAGCCTTATTATTTAGTCTCTACAGTGCAAACTGGCTGAGCTGTTCTTAGCTTATAGAGGTGTGTAATAACACTTTGGGCCCACCGGCGGACCCTGGCCATGTAAGGGGTTAACTGGATGTAGTGCAGCTCAGTGTGTGAAATGTTGAATACAAATATTTGGACCCATAGTTTTAGATGTTATTTTTCAAATCTGGCATTATTTTTTCTGCTCCAACTCCTAAGATGCCGGAAAAAATAAATTTTGTGACAAACTGTGTATCGTAAAAAACTTCCTGAAGTATCGTGATATTACATTTTCCACATCGCCCACTTCTATTAACCCTTAAGTGTCCAGGACTGGGCCCAAAGTGTTATTACACACTTCTATAATCTAAGCATAGCTCAGCCAGTATGCATTGAAGTCCCTGTCGTTACTGAATAATAAGCCTTAGTGCGGCCTTAGACTGGGATTTTAAGGGGTTGAACATCTAATGGGGTCAAATGGAGCCCAATGACGGGTCACATGCAGATCCTCACATATTTAGTTTTTCAGTAAAGAGGTGAACTGGAGTGAAAACGGTGTAATAGAGGGTTTGTTTTAATTTTGGCTTGTATTCTGCGTCTCACTGTGGAGCAGTGACATCACTGCATTTCACATTTGTCCACTGTATTGACTGATTTTTAGTCTGGCAGGAATTCCTCTCCATAAAATTCAACTCAGATTTAGAGGGTTTTAAACAGGCAGTGCCGCTGTGTGGCCTGTAGATGGTGCTGTTGTGTTTAAAATGACCTGCAGTCTCGGTTATTTTAACAGTCCAGTTTTGTTTCCACATGTGATGTAACATACTGTACTGTACAGGCAAAAAATGTGATCAAACATCTGCTTATTTCTAAAATAAACTTACTGTAAAAACTTTTATAAAAGTATTACGTTCTCAGCATAACCCAGCAGACTACTTTGTTGCACTTCTGACATATTATATGATTAAACATTAATGTGGAATCCACAAATGTTCAAAATGTCCATATAATTAAGTGGTTAAGATGTAAACAGAGCGGTTCAGAGTGGTTCAGAGTGGTTTGGTGTGAAACGCTCCATTCTAGATAAACTTACCGAGTCAGAACTGTTCACAGTGGTGGTGATAGGAACCAGACGTCCACCTCTAAAAGCTCCCTCACAGAAAGTTCCTACATGAAATGGTTATGAATTCACTGCCTGATGACTGAGACACTGTTTTATGATAGTTTAGAGAACTTAAACTCCATTCATGGTGGAGGGATACATGCAGGGCACTGTGAGGCAAAATAGTCCCCAAAGAAAACGTATTATTTCAGATTTTCCACTATTTTCATCATCAACATTCCATATAAACTCAGAAAACCCGTGTAGGTTCACTGGTGGTTCTGGATAGTAAATAAAATGTCTATATTTGTGTTGTAGTCATGGCGACCCCTGGTTCCTATCACCACCACTGTAAAGACATCTGAACCATTTCACACCAAACCACTCTGAATCAGTCTGATTACATCTCACACATTCAGTTATGGGGGAATTTTGGAAAATCTGTTTGTGTGTTGCTGTTCTTGACTGCAGGAGGTGGAAGATGGTCCGTCTGAGCAGCTCTCCTGTAAGACGGAGCTGAACCCTGTGGAGATCCTGGAGTTTGTGTTTAAGGGTGAGGAGGAGCTCATGAAGCAGGAGACACCACAGCTGAATGAAGACTCTACAGTGAAGGAGGAAGACTATGATGAAGATGTTAAAGCTGAGCAGGATTCTGAACCTGTTCACACAGGTGAGCTCATATCACAGTAATGAGGGTCCTCACTTTTTAATAAGAGGGTCTGAGGCAGTATTTTAACATAGAACTTCAGAACAGTCCATATGCAGCCTACAGCAGTTTAGCTCCACCATTCAGTCTACAGCAGTTTAGCTCCACCATTCAGTCTACAGCAGTTTAGCTCCACCATTCAGCTACAGCAGTTTAGCTCCACCATTCAGCTACAGCAGTTTAGCTCCACCATTCAGCTACAGCAGTTTAGCTCCACCATTCAGCTACAGCAGTTTAGCTCCACCATTCAGTCTACAGCAGTTTAGCTCCACCATTCAGCTACAGCAGTTTAGCTCCACCATTCAGCTACAGCAGTTTAGCTCCACCATTCAGCTACAGCAGTTTAGCTCCACCCATTCAGTCTACAGCAGTTTAGCTCCCACCATTCAGTCTACAGCAGTTTAGCTCCACCATTCAGCTACAGCAGTTTAGCTCCACCATTCAGCTACAGCAGTTTAGCTCCACCATTCAGTCTACAGCAGTTTAGCTCCACCATTCAGCTACAGCAGTTTAGCTCCACCCATTCAGTCTACAGCAGTTTAGCTCCACCATTCAGCCTACAGCAGTTTAGCTCCACCATTCAGTCTACAGCAGTTTAGCTCCACCCATTCAGCTACAGCAGTTTAGCTCCACCATTCAGCTACAGCAGTTTAGCTCCACCCATTCAGTCTACAGCAGTTTAGCTCCACCATTCAGCTACAGCAGTTTAGCTCCACCATTCAGCTACAGCAGTTTAGCTCCACCCATTCAGCTACAGCAGTTTAGCTCCACCATTCAGCTACAGCAGTTTAGCCCCACCATTCAGTCTACAGCAGTTTAGCTCCACCATTCAGTCTACAGCAGTTTAGCCCCACCATTCAGCTACAGCAGTTTAGCCCCACCATTCAGTCTACAGCAGTTTAGCCCCGCCCATTCAGTCTACAGCAGTTTAGCTCCACCATTCAGCTACAACAGTTTAGCTCCACCATTCAGCCTACAGCAGTTTAGCCCCGCCTGTTTCAGCAGGAATACTTTTTGAACAAGGCACAATACAGGCCAGCCAATGAGAACAGAGCGTGTTTACATATATCAGTAAATCCTAAAAGTCATACATATCTTAAATGTCACAGTAATAGTTTTAAATCAAAATAAATATCAAAAATTAAATTTTTGCTTGTAAAAACTGAATTCTTGAAATTCAGTCTTTACTAGTAAAATTTAATTTTTGACATCAAGATGTGAATTTTTACTATTCCATTTTTCCCAAATTCCATTTTTACTAGTAGAAATTAAGTTTCTCATGTGTAAATTGAATTCGTACCATCAAGAAAAGTAATAAAAGTTAAAACGGTTTGCATGACGTTTGCCCATTTTGTGAGGAGCTCATTGACACTTGCAGATATTACACCTGCTTGTTTATGTCACAGCAAAAGGAGCCCAGCAATTTTTAAAATTTAAGCATGTAAATTTTTTTAATTGAAGAATAAATAATGTAGTTTGCACTGTATATAGTTTTGCTGCAAAAGAAATCGCATCGTTTATTCGCGTCACGTTCGGTGTGTAACAGCCTTTGGACTTCGAAGTGATAATGCTGAGGCAACCCTAATGTCGTAGTGAAACATCCATACAGTGTTTCCAAACGAATTCCTGAATGCTGTTGTACTTTGTGTTTTCTCCTCAGGCGCTGCTGAAGTGGTGAAAGATGAGATTAAAAAGGAAAACGAAGTTTCGGAAGATTCTCACCTGAAAAGTCCGACAGCTGAGGCGGTGATGGACGACGGTGGAGGAGAGCGGATTTCCTGTTCACAGTGTGCGAAGAGTTTTAGAACCGTTTTTTCTCTGAAGCTACACCTGAAAACTCACAACAGCAAACCCTTTACTTGCTCTCAGTGTGGGCGGGGTTTCAAGTTCAAAGGTCACCTGAAAAAGCACCTGCTCACACACACTGGAGGAGACGAGGAACCCCTGGCGTGTTCCCGGTGTGGGGAGAGTTTCGAAAGCGTTTCGGATCTCAAAAGTCATGAAGAAACTCATACCGATGAAAACACACACAGTTGCTCCGAATGCGGAAAGCGTTTCACCTCCAAAGGGTCCCTGGTTTACCACAGGAGGATACATACCGGGGAAAAGCCCTACCAGTGCGGCGAGTGCGGGAAGGCCTTCAGAAGTTCCTCGGTGCTCAAAGAACATAAGCGGATTCACACCGGAGAGAAGCCGTTCGAATGCCCGCAGTGCGGGAAGAGCTTTAATAAGAAAAGGCACCTGTCCAGTCACGCCGTAATTCATACCGGAGAAAAACCCTACCAGTGTTTTCAGTGCGGCAAGAGCTTCTCGCGGACCACTTCCCTCAAGATCCATCAGACGACGCACAGCGGAGAAAAGCTGTTCGTTTGCGCTCAGTGTGGGATGAGGTTCACCACCAGAGGGTCTCTAGCGTATCACGTGCGAATTCATACCGGAGATAAACCTTACCGCTGCCGCCAGTGCGGGAAAAGTTACTCCAAACCAGGACACCTGAGGATCCATATGATGAGCCACACTGGAGAAAAGCCCTTCGCCTGTCCGCAGTGCGGGAAGAGTTTCTCGCTTCCGTGCAACCTCAGGACTCACATGAGAGTTCATACCGGAGAAAAGCCCTTCACCTGCGCTCAGTGCGGGAAGCAGTCTTCAACGATACAGCTGCACAAATCCCACATGATCGTCCACGACACGGAAAAGCCGTACGCTTGCGCTGAGTGCGGGAAGACTTTTTCACACTCCAGTAGCTTTAAAGCCCACCTGAGGGTCCACAGTGGAGAGAAGCCTTTCGTGTGCGATCGCTGTGGGAAGAGTTTCAAGCACTCGAGCAGCCTTAGCGTCCACAGGAGGATTCATACCGGAGAGAAGCCGTTCGCCTGCCATCGGTGCGGGAAGTGCTTTACGCAGTCGGGCTCACTCAAGCTCCACCAGAGAGAACGGTGCGGGTCAAAACCAGCTTCTCTCAGCTGAGCTCCGAGGCTGATGTAGCTAGCACACATTGGAAATGTGTTAGCATGATGCTAACTGCATGTCTAAATCGTCACTCGCTTCCCTCTGACTGTATGATGGTGATCAGTGTCTCTAACAGTCTTGATACGTGGTTTCTGACACTGTAAGACTCACTGTTACCTATAAACATGAGCTAAAGTGTGTTAGCGTTGTTTACTATCCGGTGTGGTCCAGAGGAGGATGGGTTCCCCTTTTGAGTCTTGGTTCCTCTCAGTGTTTCTTCCTGTTTCTCTTAGGGAGTTTTTCCTTGCCACTGTCGTCATTGGCGACACTCATGGGGGCTCGGACCCGGATTTTTCTGTAAAGCTGCTTTGTGACAACACCTGTTGTAAAAAGCGCTACATACATAAACTTTGACTTGACTCGCTAAACACAGTAGAGTAACAGTGAGTCAAACAGTGTCAGAAACCACAGTCAAGACTATTAGAGATACTGAACACCTCCACACAGTCAGAGGTGAGTGAGTGATGAGTTAGACATACAGTTAGCGCCATGCTAACTGGTAGAATATGAGCTTCCATTACTTGTTAGCTACATTAGCCTCTTAGCTCCAGTGCTGAAACTAAATAAGCAGACTCAGGACTCTAAACATTAGCTGATGGACTATTTGTGCCACCTGTCTGTATTCACGTACAGTTTTTCTTTGATTGTGTACTTTTGACTGTAATTTTGTACCAACTTTTTGTTAATTAGCGATTGCGCATTGCACTTTTGTTATCCAATTTATATTCTTCTTCTTATTATTATTATTATTTTTCTGCCAGATTTTTGTTTGCTAACCCGATCCTTGTTTTCTCAAAATATCGACTCCATTTCAACTCCGGAATGTTCGGTCTGATCGGGAATGGTGTGCTTTTGATACAGCTTTTTGATTGGATGTTTTTTCCCATAAGAACGAATGAGGGGCAAATGTTTGTGCACCCAGCTTATATAACAACGGTACCAGTCCATTAGCAACACCCCAGTAATCATGTGAGGTATTAAAGCAACCCCCAGCCACCACCTGTGACACCATAGCAAACGCCTAGCAACCCCCTAGCAACCACATGGGATACCACAGCAACCAACCTGAGTTACCATAGCAACCTCATAGCAATCTCATAGCAACACCATAGCAACAACCTGGAATAACATAGCAACTACCTAGCAACCACCTGAGATACCATAGCAACCTTGTAGCAACACCATCATAGCAACCATTCTCAAATTGCTTAAGCTGTGCAATCTCTCTGCATTGTCTTCAGGAAATATACTTTTACAGTTACAGATTGAAGTGCATGATAAGATCAAAAATTCAAAAAGTTTACAAATCCCAAATATTTAAAATATTACAGTATGTATTGATATTGATTTTTCAGTTGTTTCTGGAAGATTTTAGGTTTGGAGAATCATGAAAAACTCCTGTAAACAGAACCAGCGAAAGGTTTTAGGTCACCTTTGTGTATAAACTGTACTACAATCACTTAATGTATCATTTTGTGTCGTATTATTAATTTTATGCCTTTTATTAATAATTCTTTGGAACAAGTTTGTTGCTCTGTTTTTTGAAGGAAATCCAAAAACTCCTAGAAGAGAACTTTTCTGTTTGTCCTTCCGAGGTGGAGCCCAACATTTCAATCAGTGTTTGTGCAACGTCAGATTTTTAAGGTGGTCAGTTTTGTGATGAAAGTCGAGTTGATGTCGACTAATCGCTGATGACATCATGTACAAAACCAGGAGAAGGGAACGATCTGAAAAAAGCCACTTTAAAAATCTGACTGTGAAAATCTGTGATGAAGCCAAACCCCACAGGTCAGGGCGTGATGCACCATTTCCAGCTGGGGACGAGCTCTGTGATGTTGATCCAGTATGAATCTGCCTTGTCTGTAGTTTTTACAGTCTGCTCAGTAATAATTCCAGAGTGAATGACCTCCTGTAATTCTCCAAACTCAGAGCTCCTCAGTATCAGCAGTCCTGCTTGAATCCACATCTCAGCAACGTAATAAAACCTGAAGGTAGAAAACTGACGAGTCGCATCCTATTCGTCAGACTCTTGTCCAAATTCTCCCATCCACCTTAAGTGGTGCAGCACTTACATTCTGGCGTCTCGGTTACTGCTGGTGGAACGCGAGAATTCGGACAAGAAGCTGGTGAATAAAAAGCCAACTATAACTTCGTAGAAAACAGTGCCTCCCTTTATTTGCGAGGCTAACAGCTAAAACAGAGCTCGATTTGACCAAATTCCTTAATTCTCATGGCAAGATAAGGTGGAGGAATTACAACTACATTCAGATGTTCACTCATACATACTCATCTCTGTTCCAGCGTCTCACTGGAAGTAACCGCTGTAAAGTCGTCTTTCTGAAGGGGAAAACTGGAAGGTGATGGCCGAGACTTCTTAGAAAAATTTTTCTTCACTAGCCTAATGCTAGTCTGTTTGACATTTAGCCTCACAGTGTGTTGTCATTGTTGGGAAGTGTGGCTCCTGTCGCATAATACTGAGCTAAACATCTGTGTGTCTTGACTTCATTATTTTTAGTACCCCAAACACAACGCAATGTAAAGTTCTGAAGGCTTGGCAGAACCTGTTTAGGCCTAGTTACTTCTTCTAAGCTGCGGTTGGACAGTCAGTGTTTAACTGTGTGAATCAGTTCTCTGCAGCGCCACCCAGAGGCAGATCAGTGCTACAGAAGCTTGCCATTTCAAAGGTAAGTAGGCTAAAGTACAACACCATAACAGTGACATTCTTCTTGATCTCTCAGCAGCTTTTGACATGGTCAGCCATACAATCTTTCTGGACGTCCTCACCAACCTCAGAACCACTGGCTCTGCCTGGAAGTGGTTCAAGTCCTTTCTGGAGGGTCGGTGTTAGCAGGTAACATGGAGAGGGTCCTCTCCATGCAGCCTCTCCACTGGTGTCCCACAAGGCTTGGTGCTACTCATCCCTGCAACTACAGGTCCTCATCATGATCTCACCATCTCATTCGAGAATTCTCTGATTGTTCCGTCTGAAGATTCTGGATGGCCAGTTATCTTTCTCAGCTCAAATCACAAACCTGACTCACTATGCAGGTTTCTCCTGTACAACATCCAGAGGATTTTGGAAGTGGCCAGGGAGTGGAAGCATAAGGTGGGTGTTTCCAATAAAGTGGCCAGTTAGTGGAAGCATAAGGTGGGTGTTTCTAATAAAGTGGCCAGGGAGTGGAAGCACAAGGGGGGTGTTTCTAATAAAGTGGCCAGGGAATGGAAGCACAAGATAAGTGTTTCTAATAAACTGGCCAGTTAGTGGAAGCACATGGGGGGTGTTTCTAATAAAGTGACCAGGGAGCGGAAGCATAAGGTGGGTGTTTCTAATAAAGTGGCCAGGGAGTGGAAGCACAAGGGGGGGTGTTTCTAATAAAGTGGCCAGGGAATGGAAGCACAAGATAAGTGCTTCTAATAAACTGGCCAGTTAGTGGAAGCACATGGGGGGTGTTTCTAATAAAGTGGCCAGGGAGTGGAAGCATAAGGTGGGTGTTTCTAATAAAGTGGCCAGTTAGTGGAAGCATAAGGTGGGTGTTTCTAATAAAGTGGCCAGGGAGTGGAAGCACAAGGGGGGTGTTTCTAATAAAGTGGCCAGGGAATGGAAGCACAAGATAAGTGTTTCTAATAAACTGGCCAGTTAGTGGAAGCACATGGGGGTTGTTTCTAATAAAGTGGCCAGGGAGTGGAAGCACAAGGGGGGTGTTTCTAATAAAGTGGCCAGGGAATGGAAGCACAAGATAAGTGTTTCTAATAAACTGGCCAGTTAGTGGAAGCACATGGGGGTTGTTTCTAATAAAGTGACCAGGGAGTGGAAGCACATGGGGGTTGTTTCTAATAAAGTGGCCAGTGAGTGGAAGCACAAGGGGGGTGTTTCTAATAAAGTGGCCAGGAAACACAAGGCAGGTGGTGCTGTTTACTCCAGCTGAGACTGAACGGTCCCTCTGTGAGCTCTCATATTGCAGCACTACAGCAGAGCTTCCTCTGCTGAATCAAACTGAAACTGGTATGATTGAGGAGCCGCCCATGAACAGCCCACCGCTGTGTCAGCTCAGAGTTAATGTTCAGTGACGTGTGCGTGTGTGTGTGTGTGTGCGTGCGTGTGTGTGCGTGTGTGTGCGTGTGTGTGTGTGTGTGTTTTTTTACTGAAGGTCTGACGGAGGAGTTTCAGGAAGTGGACTGACTCTTCATGAAAGCTGTTGGGTTAAAACTTTCTGAACCTCCTCACAGACTCCTGAGACGGCGAGGTGAGTCAGATCTAATGCTTAATTCACCAGAACTGAGCATTAACTCTGAAATAGAAGAGTGCTGCGGTCAGTCAGAGAGAAAAGCTCTGGTGTACGAGGAGAACATGCACCTCAAAATGGTGAATGACCACATTCTCTCTCCGACTGGTAACAGCAGTGGAACCATTTTTGGCTCTAGAGTGGGACCCAGGAACTATTTGTGCCTTCCTTTCAAATACGTTCATTCTATTAGGAAACTAAAGATCAATCCACATGACGTTTATTCTAAACAGACTGCTCAAAAATTATGGTTCTTTAGTGGTTCTTTAGTAAAGATAATGGCTCTTAATAGGACCATGAACACTCTGCATGGTGAAATGGTTCTTCAGTTTGATAGAGAATGTGTTGTATATGGTTCTGTATAGCACAAAAAACGGTTTTGTTATTGTTACAAATTTGACATTGTAACAGTCAAAGAACCCTTTTTGGTGCTTTATAGAACCCTATACAGCACATTTAATCATGTAAATGGTTCTTTGGGTGTTTATGGTTCTATATAGAACCATTTTCTGTACTAAAGGTTCCTTGAAGAACCATCTTTTTTAAGTGAGAGAGAGAGAGAGACATTGGTCCACTGAAGAACAAAGGTTCTACTGTTTGAACATCAGACAGAAAATGATTTCTGAAAGAATTAAACCAAACCCGATAACAGAGAATGAAGAAACCTCAGCAGATGTTCTAGCTAACCAAGTCAGATACAGGAGAACCACAACAGATGACTGAAAGATGAAGTGACATAAAATCTGTAGGAAGTTGCGAAAGTTTAAGGAGTGAAAATCGAAGCGTCCTTTCGTTTCCTGGTAGGTGAAACTTGACTGTGTGACTCTTAAATCGAGCAGCTGAACTTGAGTTTGTGTCTCTGAATCTTGAAACGGGTTGTTTTGGTAAAAGACAGACGGTACACACTGGTCCTGTATCTAAAGTAGCTTGTTTTACCAGTAAATTACTCAGTTTTAGGATTTTCTGACTAACTGAGGTTTAAAAGACAAATTCATGATCAGTTTAGGAGTAAACCAAAGATAGAAACTAGTACATACCTTTTAGAGCAAGATCATTAATCTCATATTTCTGATCAGATCTAAGATTTTAAGAACAGTCTGCAGTAGAATGTTGTTTTCTTTTGGGTAAGTTATTCTTCTTTTCAGATCGTCATCGTTTGCGCAGTTCCTTCGTACGTGCCTGAGTTCATGACCCCATCAGTTAACACAAGCTCAGCCGTAGCCCTGTGAGAAGAACAGCTCCAGACTTTAAGGTTCCCACCGCTGAGCGTTATAGAACCCTCAGCGCAGTGTGGATGGATGTTCTTCCCCTGGATTTCTCTCAAACCAACATTATTTAATCAAAGTAATAAGTCATGAGAGGCCGTGCGTTACAGTGGTTTTATCATGGTTCTAAGGCCTGACAGGAAGCGGAGTAAAACCCCCTTCCCTGAGATAAAATCACTGTAATGTGCAGCCTCAAGTGGCTTACTGCTCCTATAAAATAGTGGCCAACATAAAATCTAATAATATACACAGATTATTAGTAAATAATTTAAGTTATTATTAACAATATTTGACATAGACAAGTATTCCACCAAAAAAAAATTTAGTTCCTTTAGAGGTTGGTATCGTCGCCAAGCAACCATGGACCACTGAATGAGGAGAACATTTGGTCGCCCATTGCTGTGCCCTGCGGTCATTTCATGAACTTTTTGACTTTTTGTCGTATAACAATGAACATATGACAACACAGCACTGTTTTGCCCTCTTCTCACGCTGAGGCTGAATCTCAGACGGCTCCCTGCTCCCTACATAGTGCACTACGTAGGAGTTTAAATACTGGATCCTGCAGCCCAACAGAGCAAAATACAGCTAAGAAACAGTCTTTTGGGATTCAGACTCATCCACACTTGATACATGATGCGCTGTTTGGCTGTAGAGGCTAGAACGTCTAAGCTTTCATAGCTCATAGCTTTCATATTTAGGGAGTATGGAGATGTTTGGGATTCAGTCTGGGTTTGATGCACTTCTGACTGAAACACAAACATTTGAAGCGTGTGAAACTTTTATACTGCAGCTTTACAGTTAATTATACCGTAAGTACTTTAATTCAAGCCTGTGATATTAATGATGGAGTTGTTTAGCATTAGCAACAGAACCGAGCAGCATTAAAGTCAAAGATTATTCATTAACAGCACAGGGATTTCTCATGGCGCAGTGACACAGAGTTCAGCTGTTGTGAGGCGGTCAGTGTACATATATCGAACACTTCACAATGGCTTTGAACGCTGCTCAGCCAATCAGAATTCAGGACTGGAACTATCTATTATACAATAAACATATTATAGAAATTAAAGAACTTCTTTGAAGTTGACCAATGGATAAAAGGTTCAAATACTTTTTGGGGCCACTTTATTTAGAGCCAATTTTTCGTTCAATATATATTATAGTTCATTTAATATATATCGATGTTCACTTAATATATGTTAAAGTTCATTGTATGAATATCGGTGTTCATTCTCTATAATAAAGACAGTCAAGTCACATTATTATGACCACCAGCTAATATCCCGAGTAACCGCTGTGTCCAGCATGGACAGCAGCTAGACGGGCTGGGAGTAACTCAATAAGGTCCTGGTAGGTTGTCACAGGTATGTGGAGCCAGGCTGACTGCAGTGCATCCCACAGCTGCTGGAGGGGGCGTGAGGGAGAATCCATGCAGTGAACACACCGGTCGAGGTGGTCCCACAGGGACAATCAGCATGTATGGGTGTTCGTGATCTGCAAGAATGGATTCATACCCAAATCGGTTGATAGTGCCTTCCACATAGATGAGTGGGCCCAGAGAATGCCACGAAAACCTTCCCCAGACCGAAAGTAGGAAGTGGTCATAATGATGTGACTCGACTATGTATGTTGAATGATTGATATATCGCTGTTGTTGGAACAAAATCTTGTATCTCCATTTTTGTTGTTTTTCAGTTTTTGACATAATTTGAAAATATCTCTTGTTCTTTAAGTTGTTTGTGAATTTCATGATGAATGGACCAAAAGAAACAGCCCAGACATACTCTGAAAAAAAGTCTGGTTCCATTGACTTACATTAACAGTAAAGTATGTTTTTTCCTTCTCCTGTAAAGTTGTCATTTTGGAGATATGAGGTTTTGTTCTGACAGCAGTGATATATCAATTATCAGTATTTATTGATTATCTTCAATAATTTCAAAGCATTTCAAAGCTTGAATACATGTAATTCTAACTCTGTATGAACAATTACAGTGGTGGTTTATCAATGATCTATAATAGAAAATGTTTGTTTCAGATGAGTCTTGTCAGTGAGCACCTTCTGGCCACACTACAGGATCTGGGAGAAAAAGACCTGAAGTCGTTTAAATGGAACCTGAACAAAGGTGTAGGATGTGTCCAGCGCATCCTATGGAGCCAGCTGGAAAAAGCAGACAGTTTAGACATTGTGACTGCAATGGTGCAGACATATGGCCAGGATGGAGCTGTGGAGACCACACTGACCATCCTAAAGAAGATAAACCAGAACGAACTGGCTAAGGAACTGAGGAGCAAGGTCTCAGAAGGTAAAGTGACAGAAATAGCTTTCTTTAGACTTCTGAAAGTAGCACATCATGGGTATATTTTCTCGGTGTATGTTAACACCACAGAGGTCTTATAGGACACAGAGCAAGTCACTGGCATTGGCATTAGCTCAATTCCTTTCAGTGGGATTACTCAGTAGTCTTGGTGTCTCAGACCCTGCAAGCTTTGCTTCATGGGCATGCTTTATTTTCAAGCACCAAAATTTGAGCTAAAGACATGACTTTTGCATTTGATGCGACTGACCACATTAGAATTGCAGAGGAATTATGTAAGTTGATGATTAAGTAATGTGAAACTATATAAGTTGATTAGCTGATGGCACCATCTTCAGCCTAGTCAAGGCAACAACCAAGCTTCATGCTTATGCATGACTAATAACAAAGAAGCCAAGAGACATTGAAAAATCAAACTGTTAGATGTTTTAAGTTCTCCAAAAACAAACTATTACCATATAGACATTGGTAAAGAGCATGGTTTGTCAGAAAAGATGGACATGTTGATTGGAAGTGTATGGAGAATCATAGTTACCAGGCAGGATTCCATTTGGCCACTAGACCTACCTGGGCACCGACAACAAGCTGAACCCTGCTCACCAACAGTTGCCGAAGAAGCACTGTTGACCACAAAATTGCCATTTCTAACACTGTATTAACTGTATATGGAGAGACATTTATAGTGAGATCAGCTCACAAATTACAGCATTTCATCTGGCACTGATATCCATTTTAACCCCTGATTTCACTCTTCTCTTTTTCAGCAATTTGTTCCAGTACCAGCCCAGCTCAACCCGGGGGCTCTGCTAATCCTCCTGCTTCTATCAAAGGTAAACATGTACATTGGCATCCCAGTGCCCAGTGTTCTGAGACTCGTGGACCTGGTTTCCTGGTCAGGGATTAAGTCTACATTTTCCACTACATTGAGAATCTCCTTTCAGAATGTTGTACAGTCCAGGACCAGGCCTAATTTCTTTTTGAGAAACCTGCCTATGATGTTCTACATTTGCTCTAATGAACACTACATCGCTATACAGCTAAGTTTCCAAATCCCACTCATAAGGGAGCTTACTCTGTCCTGATCATTTTAGAGTTTTCCTGCTGTAACTACTCTGTTGTAGGCAGGTCAAAGGCTTTATTGAGCTGATGAGCAGATTCAGGTGTGTCGGAAGTTGGAAAAGCACAAGGTCTGGTTTCCTGGACAGTAATTAAGCATAGGCAATTGTAACGATTTTAGAAGGGTGGGAGATGTGAGGACACCGGGAGCAGGGTGAGGAGACACAGACTTTCCTTTTATTCTGAGTACAAGGAAAACATCGATCAGCTTTTCAGCTTGCATACAAATTGCTCAGCGCATTGCTAGCCAGCACAGACATCTGTTAGCTGACGTAACAGAACTGGCGGTCAGTGTTCACGTCCAAGCATATTGTGCTGTCCAATGATGTTGTCTTAGGGGCAATTTGAAAAAAATGCAGTGGCTGGCTTTACATGGCTCAGAGAAAGCTTGTGCTATCCTTCACCCTGCTAGCACTGGTAGCATGTGATTGGATGAGACCTAGCTAGTGGGTGGAATAGTTAAATTTGGGGAGCCAAAAAATGTTTATTATTCTAGGTTTATGGGCAACGCCATGAAAGACTTCTGTATGTGAATCAGTGTCATAGGCTGACAGACAGATGAAAAAAGTCACACTTGTCGATAACAGTTTGTTGAACATTTGTTTACAAGCATTTTTGTGTTTTTGTTCCACAGATGCACACAGACAAGCAGAAAGCCAGAACCTGAAGTCTAAGTTCAAACGTAGCTTTGAGACATTGTATGAAGGAACAACAGCAAAGGGCGGCCATGTGTGCTTGAATGAGGTTTACACAGAGCTCTACGCAGTGGAGGGCTGGACAGGAGGAGTGAGCACCGAGCATGAAGTCATAAACATTGAGGCAGAATCCTGGAGATGTTGCACTGAAGACACTCCAATCAATTTCAGTAAACTTTTCCAATCTGAGTCCAAGGTGTTGACAATAGGAATAGCTGGAGTAGGTAAAACTATCGCTGTTCAGAAGTTTGTCCTAGACTGGGCAGAAGAAAAGTGCAATCAAGATGTGGAGTTTATTTTTCTTATTCCTTTCCGGGAGCTGAACCCTATTAAAGATGAAGAGTACAGCTTCCAACAGCTTCTACTTTACTTCCATCCAGAACTCAAACATCTGACAGAAACCGGGGTTTTTGATGATGAATGCAGGAGTCTCTTCATCTTTGATGGACTGGATGAGTTCAGAGTTCCGCTAAACTTTAATCAGAAAAGACTGTCAGGTGTAACAGAGAAAGCTACAGTTGACATGTTGCTAACGAACCTTATCAAGGGTCACCTGCTTCCTTCTGCTCTCATCTGGATAACATCCCGACCTGCAACAGCAGATCAGATCCCCTTGGAGAACATTAACCTGGTGACAGAAGTACGAGGGTTTAGTGACTTGCAGAAAGACGAATACTTCAGGAGGACACTCAAAGATGAGCATCAGGCCAGAAGAATCATCTTACATGTTAAAGGTTCCAAAAGTCTCCACATTATGTGCCACATACCAGTCTTCTGCTGGATGATGGCCACTGTTTTTCAGCGACTTCTAGACAGAAAACAGAGGAAAGAATTCCCTAAAACACTAACTGAGATGTACACAAACTTCCTCCTCATCCAGGCCAACATGAAAAGCCAGAAATATGACAAATCACATGAGAAAGACACAAGGAAACTTCTGAAATCCAACAGAGAAGTGATTATACAACTTGCTGAGCTGGCCTTCAAGCAGCTTGTGGAGGGCAATGTAATATTTTATGAAGAAGACCTGAAAGAGTGTGGGATCGAAATCAACGAGCCCTCAATGTACTATGGGATTTGCTCAGAATTCTTTTTGGAGGAATCTATCCTTTACCAAAGGAAGGTCTACTGCTTTGTGCATTTGAGTTTCCAGGAGTTTCTGGCTGCCTTCTATGTGTTTTACTGCTATGTCAGCAAGAACATGAAGCCACTTCAAATTTTGAAAAAAAAGAAGTGGCCTGAAGAAGTTCCTCTCCATGAGTTACTATGCAGAATAGTGGAAATAAACCTGTGGAGCAAAACTGGACGTCTAGATCTTTTCCTCCGTTTCCTGGTGGGTCTTTCTTTGGAGTCCAATCAGAGACTCTTACAAGGCCTCCTGACACATGTAGAGCCCAGTGCAGAAAGCATCAAGAGAACAGCCCAGTTCTTCAAAGACAAAATCCAAACAGAGGACCTCCCTGCTGACAGATCCATCAACTTGATTCTCTGTCTACTAGAGATGAACGATCATTCTCTTTACAGTGAGATCCAAGAGTTTCTCAGTTCAGCCAAGCACTCTGAGAAGAAGCTTAATACTGCACACTGCTCAGCTATTGCCTACGTACTGCAGATGTCTGAGGATGTGCTGGATGAACTTGACCTAAAGAAATACAGTGCATCACTGGAGGGTTGTATGAGGCTGATCCCAGCTGTGGGGAACTGCAGGAAAGCCCTGTAAGTGTGACCCAATGACTGTTAACGCTGTAAGACCAGAATTGATGGCACCAGTGGCAAATCTAGAAAATTTTACCAGGGGTGGCAACGGGGTGGTAGGCAGTTTTGGCAGGGTGGCAGTGTGAATGTGCAAGCAGGGCGGTTGTCGGGAGGTTGGACAGCTGGTCCATAGATCGCCGATAGCGAAACGCCCCACAGCAAGGTGGAAGCCAGTGACGTGGCAGAAATTTTGGGGTGGCATCTAGGGAGGCCAGTCAGATTTCAGGGAGGGACCCCTTTAAAACCACACATGAATGGCAGAAGACACATTCACAACATTTTGTCTGCATATCAGGGGAAGCTTCCATTCCTTGTCAGCTACATTAGTGTTGTAGCTCCAGTGCAGAATTAAAGAAGACATCAGACATCAAACTTGTTGATCGACTACATTTTATAGAACAGTTCCTTTAAACACAAGTTTTCTGATGATATATGTTATTGTATGACACTTCACATCTGGTGAACCTACATTGCTCACCACTGCTAACAGTCAGGTTTTCCTCGTTGAGATTATTTTGAAGCAAACATCCTGTTATGCCTGTGTTTATATATTATTCCATGTGCTCTGAATTTACTATTGACCCCGTACTGTGTTGTCTATCTCCTTACAGCCTTGCTTGCTGCAGTCTCACAGAGTGGTCCTGTGATGGCTTGACATCTGCATTACAAAAAGTGAACTCACCACTGAGAGAGCTGGACCTGACCAACAATGACCTGCAGGATTCAGGAGTGAAACTGCTCTCTGCGGCGCTGGAGAGTACACATTGCAAACTGGAGATACTCAGGTGATGCAATAGTCAAAGTTATGATGTCTGTAATGAAGAAGAGTGTGAAAGAAATGGATGTATGCAATGATTCTTTTGTGTAAATTACAGCAGGCATGAGAAAAAATAAGAAGGCCAGATCAGGGAAAGAGATTGATGCAAGATCAGGGACAGAGATTTGATGCTCCTGCGTAGCTTGATGTTTCTGTTTTGTAGTGTTTGGTGTTTTGGTATTGAAGGGTTTGATGTTTCTGTCTTGCCGAGTTTGGTGTTTTTGTTCTGCATGGTTTGATATTTGTGTTCTGCAGGATTTGATGTTTTTGTCCTACAGGGTTTGATGTTTCTATCCTGCAGGCTTTGATGTTTCTGTCCTGCAGGGTTTGATGTTTCTATCCTGCAGGCTTTGATGTTTCTGTCCTGCAGGGTTTGATGTTTCTATCCTGCAGGCTTTGATGTTTCTGTCCTGCAGGGTTTGATGTTTCTATCCTGCAGGCTTTAATGTTTCTGTCCTGCAGGGTTTGATGTTTCCATCCTGCAGGCTTTAATGTTTTTATCCTGCAGGGTTTGATGTTTCCATCCTGCAGGCTTTAATGTTTTTGTTCTGCAGGGTTTGGTGTTTTTGTTCTGCATGGTTTGATATTTTTGTCCTGCAGGCTTTGATGTTTCTGTCCTGCAGGGTTTGATATTTTTGTCCTGCAGGCTTTGATGTTTCTGTCCTGCAGGGCTTGATGTTTTTGTTCTGCAGGGTTTGATGTTTTTGTCCTGCAGGGTTTGATGTTTCTGTCCTGCAGGGTTTGATGTTTCTATCCTGAAGGCTTTAATGTTTTTGTCTTGCAGGGTTTGATGTTTTTGTCCTGCAGGGTTTGATGTTTCTTTCTCCCTCTTTGTCTTTCTCTTTCTGCAGATTGTCTGGCTGTATGATCACAGACAAAGGCTTTTCTTCTCTGGCTTCAGCTCTGAACACAAACCCCTCTTACCTGAGAGAGCTGGACATGAGCTACAACAATCCAGGAGAATCAGGACTTAGGCTGCTCACTGATCTTCTGAAAGATCCACAATGCAAACTGGAGAAACTCAAGTACACAAATCATAGTGCTAAAAAAGAGTGCAGTAAACTTCCATAACGATATACCTTTTAGTAAATTAAATATAAAATGTTAAAATGTATATAAAATATAAAATGTTTATACATAAAAAGTAGACATCTCCTCAGTGTGGCAGTTCAGAGTTTCCTGTTGACTTTGTTCTTTTTCTGTTCGTGTTTTCATTTCTGTTTTTAGTGTGGATCATGGAGGAGAGTTCAGGATTAAACCAGGACTCAGAAAGTGTAAGTACACACACACACACACAAACATTTGTCACATACTCACCTACTGTCCACTTCATTACAAACATCTACCTTGTAGCTCCACTTTGTTGTTGTGTACATCTCTTGATGTACAGTTTGTGTTAGTCATCCTCCAGCCCTTTATCAGGGGTCAGTTTGCTGGATGTTTTTGTGTTTTGGCTGTCCACTCTCAGCCTAGCAGACACATCTTGTCAGTGTAACTGCAGTGCTGAGAAGGATCCACCACCTAAGAAATATTTGGACAGCATTGAGCCTGTGGTCAGAAACTGACCAATGATGAATGGAGTAGAAGATGACTGACACAAACTGTACCTCAACAGATGTGCACAACAACAAAGTGGAGCTACAAGGTAGATGTTTCTAATAAAGTGGCCAGTTAGTGGAAGTACAAGGTAGGTGTTTCTAATAAAGCAGCCAGTTAGTGGAAGTACAAGGTAGGTGTTTCTAATAAAGCGGCCAGTTAGTGGAAGTACAAGGTAGGTGTTTCTAATAAAGTGGTCAGTGAGTGGAAGCACAAGATGGGTGTTTCTAATAAAGTGTCCAGTTAGCGGAAGCACAAGGTGGGTGTTTCTAATGAAGTGGCCAGTGAATAAAAGCACAAGGTGGGTGTTTCTAATAAAGTGTCCAGTTAGTGGAGGCACAAGGTGGGTGTTTCTAATGAAGTGGCCATTGAGTGATCTTCTCTGATGTGTCCTGTTTTGTCCAGATGCCTGTTATCTCACCCTGGACCTGAACTCTGTGAACCCTCACCTGTCTCTGTCTGAGGGGAACAGAAAGGCATTGTGGGTCAGAGAGCAGCAGGGGTATCCCCATCACCCAGAGAGATTTGACCAGTTCTACCAGGTGGTCAGTGTGGAGGGTCTGAGTGGACGCTGTTACTGGGAGGTGGAGTGGAGCGAGAGGGCGACTGTAGCCGTGACGTATAGAGGAATCGACAGGAAAGCAGGAGGTTCGTGGTTTGGACACAATGAAAAGTCCTGGAGCCTCTACTGCACCGGTCACTCTTACACAGCCCGGCACGGCGGAACTGAGGTTCCAGCCTCGTCTCCGCTCTCCAGCAGGGTGGGCGTCTATCTGGACTGGCCGAACGGGACTCTGTCCTTCTACAGCGTCTCCTCAAACCTTAAGCTGAACCACATACATACGTTCCACTGTCGGTTCTCCGAGCCCATCTACGCAGGGTTTGGGGTTGATCCTGGATCCTCTGTCACTCTGGCTAACGTAGAGTAACGTACAGTACAAACTTGCCTACTAATAAAAGCACACATGCATTAACGTAATTATAGTGCATTGCAGATGTTTCTATATTTGTAATAAAACTTTTTCATGTTGTTTTTGGTATGAATTAAGTTTGTTATTGAGTATATATAATAATAATACACTGTACACTATAAGTTGCACTACTTGTAATTTTTCTCACAGATCTGACATGTTTTCCAAATGAGGGTTTAACTGAAACTAGATGGTTTGAACAAAGACCATATATTGCATTGCCCTCTGTTTATTACTATAATAATATATTAAAATATATAGTTTAATTTATTTGATTTCAGGGGGTCCAAAGATCATAAATGATGACATGGTGATCACATGATATGGGGCCTTTAATATGCCCTGATACGTCATAAACTATTTTATATTGTTTATTTTTCTATTATAACTGACACTCATTATAAACACTGTTATTATTTAACTCTCATATATTAACACTGTTAATATATACATCACAATTTAACATCCTTAGTTTAAAATATTCATTGTTAATGCTCTGTTTATTAACATTATTATTTCCTGAAATTTTGATTATTTATTCATATGTTTATCTCTCAGATTATGAGGAGTTTTCCTAATAAACAGCTTCCTTTAAATGTTTTAATCAGCTGCCGGCAGAGTAACAACTGACACGAGAGGGAACCAATCAGAGATTAGGTCCAAATAGCTGGCACAGCGAACCACCAATCAGGAGCGAGCTTTGGCCCCGCCCACCCTGAGCTTCCCTCAACCTGCCACAGTGCTGCCTTCAACCGTCCTATACGTGCATGTTCAAACAGTTTCTGACCAGGAAAAAACAGCTCAGCTGGAAAATGATCGAGTGGGAATAGATGTTCAAGTGCGAAACTAAAAGAAGATCTTTTATGTTAATAAATCTCGAGGAACGTCTCGTCTTCTCGTCTTTCTGCTCTCTTGATCTCAATATTATAGCATTAAAGCAACATTGTAGACTAACAAACGTCAGTTTAAGCCTGATTTTATACGATTAAAATGTTGAGCATCAGAAAATATAGACTGGTATAGACTGATTAAAGCAGAAAAAGGAAAATATAAACTAAAATTAAAACTATACATTTAAATATATAGAAATAAACACATAACATAAAGAAATATTTGTGTCTAAATACTCACTTTTTTTATTAATTACTGTCATAACGTTATCAATAACAATAAAACTATACTGAAATGCCAATATAGAACATATTAAATAAAACAGTAAAAAACGGTCGCAAACATAGTGAAACGCGTGGACGTTAAATAAAAATAAAAGAGAAAACAGAACTGTAATGGTTCAGGACTGCCCTGGGGCTTTTTTACTGGGTGAGCTATTCCAGAAGGACGCGTAAGGCATTAGTAAATCCAAAATAAATCACCTTTAATCGTGTAAATCAGTGTAAATCAGTGAGGCTGTGGCTTGGTGAAGCGCGGTTTGCTGGTGAACACAGTGAAACAGTAAAGGGCGGCGCGGCTGAAGGCAGCGCTGTGTCCGTAGCTGCTGAGCGGAAGCTAACAGCTTAAAACAGAACCAAAACAGAACCAGAACAGCGGACAAACCCGGCGATGTGACCAGCGCACCTGCTTCAGACCTCCACCCACCACACCTGCACTCTTCAGGTAACAGACCCGGGGGGTTCGGGCCGGGATTTTAACCGGAAGAGCCGAAAAGGGCCAGCTCTGGCCGGGGTTAGCAGCGAGGCTAACGGCTCACCTGTAGATCAGCGGCGGCTACGGAGACAGGTGTGGAGCCCAAACGCAGAACAGAGACGGAGACGGCGGACTAAGTGGACTAAAACCCAGAACCGGACTGAGCTCAGTGTGATATCAGCGCAGCTGCGGGTTAATCTGTGTTAAAGTGCTCACACTAACCGAACCTAGCGGCGCTCCGATTCACACCGTTCATCACTCGGTTCGGTTCGGTACAGCGGCGTGTCGATTCGCTGCGAGCTGTACGATACCTCAGTTTGGATCGCTCCTCAGTTCTGTTTGATCTTTTTCACAGCAGTAGCGGCAGCTTAACTCACATTTAACACTCTTCTGATGTTCTGTGTGTTTACGTTTCCGCTGTGTGTGTTTATGATCGGTTGCTAGGCAACAGACATGACAGCTGATCGTCGACGCTGATCGGGTAGGTTAAGATTTCCTATTCGGAGATTAGATGCTTAAAGATTCCTACATTAAGATCAGATCTGATTCTGTGATATGAATCAGGGTAAAGTCTGATTTTGACCGTCAGATCTGATCTCAGAACTACAGAGAGGACGTTTCTTTAGTACGGCTGCTGCTTCACGTTTCACATAACCAGTACGACTCTTACTGGTTCCAGTGTGATACGTTCGAGTATATCACGTTATGGTACAATGCAGTACGTTACTTTATGATGTAGTACATTATGATATGTTAAATTTTGATCAAATTTATTTGTTATGATACAGTGTGTTACGTTATGATACTGCATCGTAACATGTTGAATCATAACATAACATACTGTATCATAATGTATAGTTTTTATCATAATTTAACATTTAATATTGTATTTTACATTATGGTAAAATGTATACTTTACGATACAGTGGTACATTATGATACAGTATGATACAACACTATGTTACATTATAATACAGTATGATCCGTTTGATACAGTGTGTTATGTTATGATATGATACAGTGTAAACTACGTTACAGTACAGCTAAATTAAATTATTTGTATACATGTATTACGATACAATGTTGAATTATGATAACGATTCGTTACAGTACGGTACGTTACATTATGATGCAGTACATTACGATATATTATGTTAAATTATGGTAAAACCTTTGATACAGTATGTTACGTTATGATACTGAATTGTAACATACTGTATCATAACGTTTAGTTTTTATCATAATTTACCATACTATATCATAACATCTTGTATGTTACATTCTAATAAAATGTATACATTACAGTACAGTATGGTACATTATGATACAGTACGATACGCTATAACACTGTTACGTTGATACAATATGATATAATACAGTATAAACAATACGTTACAATATAGTTAAATTATTGTTAAATTATGATAAAAATTATTAATTACGAAATAGATTATGATGCAGTACGACACATTATGATACAGCATGTTGCGTTATGATACAGTACAATATCTTAGTGCTAATGATGTTATGATAGTGTGTTGTTATAATACAGTATGATGCGTTATGATACAGTGTTACATTATGATACAGTACGATATGTTACAACACAGTATGTTACGTTATGATACTGAATCGTAACATTGTATCATAATATAGTTTTTATCATAATTGAACATACTATATCGTAACATCTTGTTTGGTACATTATGATAAAAACGAAATGTTACAATACAGTATGTTACATTATGGTACAGTACGATACACTATAACACAGTGTTACGTTATGCTACAGTACGCGTTCGATACAGTGTGTTATGTTGTGATACAATATGATGTTTTGATACAGTATAAACAATACGTTACGATAGTTAAATTATTGTTAAATTATAATAAAAATGATTACGAAATATGTAAAATAGGTTATGATGCAGTACGATACATTACAATACAGTATGGTACATTATGATGCAGTACGATATGTTACAACACAGTATGTTACGTTATGATAGAGTATGATGCGTTTGATACAGTGTGTTATGTTGTGATACAATATGTTATGATACAGTATAAACGATACGTTACAATACAGCAAAATTATTATTAAGTTATCATATATTACGATACAGTATGTTGAATTATGATACAGCATGTTACGTAATGTTACAATACCACATGTTATAATACAATACGTTAACAGCGCTAACGATGGTATAATACTGTGTGTTACGTTATGATTCATTATAACGTTAAAGCTGCAGTACTTTACAGTGTATTTGTACGTAATATGTTACCGTACGCTAAGATACAGTATGATATGGTACAGTGTGACGTTACGACACTGTTTCTCAGTACATTACGATACAGTGTGTTACGTCATGATGTAATACGATGTGATAGTGTGTTATGATATAGTACGTTACTGTATAATGTGTGTTAGAGTACAGTGGTGTTAATACGATATGTTACAGTCTGTCATGATACATTATGATACGATACACAGACATACAGTGACACAGTGTGTTCCAGCACATCAGGATACAAAGCGATACGTTACAGTGTCTCCAAACGTGGATCAATAAGTGGTAATTAATGAGGAGTAATTAAGAGATGGATCCCTTTATGGTCTGTAAGAGTCTCTGTCTGCGCTGTAGATGCTGAAAGTGAAGGCCCGATGTCGGACCCTCAGCTCACAGAAGCGGGTGACGTTGATGTTGATGATGTCGACGTCTCTGCGGGCGACTCTCCTGCTGACCGGGACCCCCAGGCCGGCGGTCTCTCAGAGAGGGAGTTCTCCTGCCACTGCTGCTACGACATCCTGATAAACCCCACCACGCTAAACTGCGGACACAGCTTCTGCAGACACTGCCTGGCCCTGTGGTGGGAATCTGCGGGGAAGAACGAGTGTCCGGAGTGCAGGGAGAGATGGGAGGGCTTTCCCAAGGTCAACATCCTGCTCCGGTGAGGAGGAAGGAGAACGGGAGCAGCGCAGTCACAGCGGAACACTCAGTACACTCCACCATTCAGCCTACAGCAGATTAGCCCCGCCCATTCAGACTACAGCAGTTTAGCCCCAGCCATTCAGCCTACAGCAGATTAGCCCCGCCCACTCATCCTACAGCAGATTAGCCCCGCTCACTCAGCCTACAGCAGATTAGCCCCACCCATTCAGCCTACAGCAGTTTAGCCCTGCCCACTCATCCTACAGCTGTTTAGCCCCGCCCACTCAGCCTACAGCAGATTAGCCCCGCCCATTCCCATACAAATTTAGCCCCACTCAGGATTGTTACAGCCCTGTCTATTTAAATTAGCCAGCCAATCAGAGCAGAGCTCATTTACATATCAGTTTTAATGGAGCAGTATCAGAAACAAAAAGGAAGCAAACATCCATTAAACTAGGAGATTAAGAGAAGTTTAAAAATGTTCATGCAGAAATGAATTCAGACCTTTTTTGGATAAAACTCTGAAGTAGCCTGTGTGTATTTGAACACAGGGACGCTGTGGAGAAGCTGTTCCAGGCTGATGTGCAGAGGAGACGGCAGGAGATCCAGAATAACCCCCGAATCGCCCACTCCCTGCTGGCCTTCCAGCGCCACGGCGACGAGCAGGCCAGTCGCGGAGCTCCCCCGGGGGGCCCACGCAGAGGAGCCGGCAGCTTCTTCACCGGAGTGCTGACCGCACTGACCGCCGTCGCTGTGAGTTTGTGTCTGTACACTCACTGTCCACTTCATAGAGCACTTTTTAAATGAAACAGTAGAAGCCATATCGCCCCCTACACTTCCTGTAGTGTATTACAGTCTGTCAGAGTGACTGTGTGGGTCATATGAACATTATAGAGCTCTTATTTTAAGTGAATGCCCTGTTTATGTGTGTAGGTGATGTTGCTGGTGTATCACTGGTCCAGTGGTGAAGCCCATCATGAAGTTCTGGTCAGTAAGCCGGTCAGCAAGTGGACGACTGATGATGTCACACTGTGGATGGAGCACCTGGGGGCGTGGGCCAATCAGTACAGAGAGATTTTCATAGAAGAGAAGGTTAACGGCAGGTCAGAAACAAGACAGGAACACATTTAGTCCCTGTGTGTTTGACTGACACTGCATTATCTAACAATACAGACTGTAATGAGGTTTAATAAAGTTCAGGAAACAGATAATGTCAGCATTAATCTCTGATAGTATGACCTAATATAACCTGGGATTATTTGTACGCTTCATTTTATAACACTGAATTAATATAATCTGAGATTATTTCTGCAGTTCATTTAATAACACAGGAGTAATATAACCTGGGATTATTTCTACAGTTCATTTAATAACACAGGATTAATATAACCTGGGATTATTTCTACAGTTCATTTAATAACACAGGATTAATATAACCTGGGATTATTTCTACAGTTCATTTAATAACACAGGATTAATATAACCTGGGATTATTTCTACAGTTCATTTAATAACACTGGATTAATATAACCTGGGATTATTTCTACATTTTGTTTTATAACACTGGATTAATATAACCTGGGATTATTTCTACAGTTCATTTAATAACACAGGATTAATATAACCTGGGACTATTTCTACATTTTGTTTTATAACACTGGATTAATATAACCTGGGATTATTTCTACAGTTCATTAATAACACAGGATTAATATAACCTGGGATTATTTCTGCAGTTTGTTTTATAACACTGGATTAATATAACCTGGGATTATTTCTACAGTT
Organism: Colossoma macropomum; assembly: GCF_904425465.1. Classification (NCBI taxonomy): domain Eukaryota; kingdom Metazoa; phylum Chordata; class Actinopteri; order Characiformes; family Serrasalmidae; genus Colossoma; species Colossoma macropomum. Next base: position 66,614 of record NW_023496024.1, on the reverse strand, counting down.
CATTTAATAACACAGGATTAATATAACCTGGGATTATTTCTACATTTTGTTTTATAACACTGGATTAATATAACCTGGGATTATTTCTACAGTTCATTTAATAACGCAGGATTAATATAACCTGGGATTATTTCTGCAGTTTGTTTTATAACACTGGATTAATATAACCTGGGATTATTTCTACAGTTCATTTAATAACACTGGATTAATAAAACCTGGAATTATTCTGCAGTTTGTTTTATAACACGAGATTAATATAACCTGTGATTATTTCTACGGTTTAATTTTATAGTAAGGGATTAAAGGAACCTGTGTTTGTTTCTACAATTCGTTTTATAACACAGGATTAACATAACCTGAGTTATTTCTGCAGTTTGTTTTGTAACACAAGGATAATATAACCTGGGATTATTTCCACAATGTGTTTCATAGCATGGGATTAATGTAACCTGGGGCTACTTCTACTTCTTTATAGTGTAAGATTAATGTATACTGGGTTTATTTCTATTGTTTGTTTTATATAACGAACAGGTATTAGGGCATTGCACCGTGGGGGTGGGGGGGTGGGGGGGGCTCTTATTTAGGTCTTATTTTTCCCCTCATCTGATAACCTACTGAAGATAGGTGTGCATTTTACACATGTTCATCTTTGAGCACTGGGGATGGTGTGCTGTGGTGTATATCAGCAGGATCTTAACCGTATTAAAGACATTTCAGAAGAAAAATCAAATCAAAGTCTTCTCGTTTACTGTACAACCCACAAAGCTTTAGCCTGGCTAAATCGTCAGTAGCCTGTCTTCTGCGGCCTGTAGGTGGAGCTCTATGTCATGAGGACTGCGGTTCGGTCTCAGTAGATCACGCCAGCCCTGATTATATTCACTGTAACACGCCACCCGCGCTGTTCTGCTGCCTTTATACAGCATTTTAACCGAGTAAAGACCAAAGTGAGGTACGACGCCCTGAGTGTGGTTCAGAGTGTGAGCTTTTAATATTGATCATTTCCTCCACCTGAGAAAATAGTCCCGCCAGCCTCGAGTAAAGCGACCGTTGTCGTTGCTTAGCAACCGGTGGTGAGTGGAACGATACAAAACGTTGTTTCCATCAAATAGTAGAACAAATTCCTGCCAGTCAGATTGTGTGGGCGGAGCTAACCCTGATTCTTTGGTTTTGATCAGTTTCTATACGATCTTAACCAGATGCCGGTCTCTGTGTGTGTCAGGTTACTGACCCTGCTGAGTGATGAGGAGTTATCTAGACCGCCGTACGGCATCGAGAACCCTTCCCACAGACGGGCCGTGCTGGAGGAGCTGCACAAAGTCCGAGAGCTCGGCGTCAAACCGCCACAGAACCTCTGGGAGTACAAGGTGATCTGGCAGAACTTCCTGGAACAATCTCAGATTTGCTTTATACATGCAGGAAGTGATGTCAGCGTGTCCAGTGGACAATGTGCAGAATTTTAGAGATATAGAGGCTTTAAAAAGTGGGCGTGGCCTTAATTTTTGTCCTTAAATTTGTGCTATGCAAATTAAGCTGTAGTTCTCTCTCTGTCTCTCTCTCTGTCTCTCCCTCTCTCTCTCTCTCTCTCTCTCTCTCTGTCTCTGTCTCTCTGTCTCTCTCTCCCTCTCTCTCTCTGTCTCTCTCTCTCTGTCTCTCTCTTTCTCTCTCTCTCTGTCTCTCCCTCTCTCTCTCTGTAGGCGGTGAATGGAGGGAAGTCTCTCTTCCTCCTTTACGCTCTGAAAGACTCTCCTCGTCTGTCCATCCTCTACCTGTACCTGTTCGACTATGAGGACACCTTCCTCCCCTTCATTCACACCTGCTGCCCCACACGCCCGCCACACCCTCACCTGGACGACTCACCCAGCAGGACTCCGGTGGGTTTGGTCCTCTTTTATCAGTCAACCTTTACCAGAAACGGTTATCAATCAGCATTAGAAACAAACAAATCAGAGCTGAAACTCATTCAGGACTTTTAGCTGATCTTGGACTTCAAACTAAAACCCTTTTGTTCTGAGTGACTCTAAACCTTAACTATATTAATTTTATTAAAACCTATGATTAAAAATCCATTTATCTCTACTATAACAATAATATCACCGTCCAAACTGTACCAAATGTTTCAGTAGTGTCTGTTTCGGTAATGACAGTTTCAGTAGTGACTTTCTATACTTTCTGTTTCGGTAGTGACTGTGTCAGTAGTGACTGTGTCAGTAGTGTCTGTTTCAGTAGTGACAGTTTCGGTAGTGTCTGTTTCGGTAGTGTCTGTTTCAGTAGTGACTGTTTCGGTAGTGTCTGTGTCGGTAGTGTTTCTTTCGGTAGTGTCTGTTTCAGTAATGTCTGTTTCAGTAATGTCTGTTTCAGTGGTGTCTGTTTCGGTAGTGTCTGTTTCGGTAGTGTCTGTTTCGGTAGTGACAGTTTCAGTAGTGTCTGTTTCAGTAGTGACTGTTTCGGTAATGACTGTTTCGGTAGTGTCTGTTTCGGTAGTGACTCTTTCGGTAGTGTCTGTTTCGGTAGTGACTGTTTCGGTAGTGTCTGTTTCGGTAGTGTCTGTTTCAGTAGTGTCTGTTTCAGTAGTGTTTCTTTCAGTAGTGTCTGTTTCAGTAGTGTCTGTTTCGGTAGTGACTTTCAGTAATGACTTTCGGTAGTGACTGTTTCGGTAGTGTCTGTTTCAGTAGTGACTTTCAGTAATGACTGTTTCGGTAGTGTCTGTTTCAGTAGTGACTGTTTAAGTAGTGTCTGTTTCAGTAGTGTCTGTCTCGGTAGTGACAGTTTCAGTAGTGACTGTTTCAGTAATGACTGTTTCGGTAGTGTATGTTTCGGTAGTGACTCTTTCGGTAGTGTCTGTTTCGGTAGTGAATCTTTCGGTAGTGACTGTTTCAGTAATGACTGTTTCGGTAGTGTCTGTTTCGGTAGTGTCTGTTTCAGTAGTGACTGTTTCGGTAGTGTCTGTTTCGGTAGTGACAGTTTCAGTAGTGTCTGTTTCAGTAGTGACTGTTTCGGTAATGACTGTTTCGGTAGTGTATGTTTCGGTAGTGACTCTTTCGGTACTGTCTGTTTCGGTAGTGAATCTTTCGGTAGTGACTGTTTCAGTAATGACTGTTTCGGTAGTGTCTGTTTCAGTAGTGACTTTCAGTAATGACTGTTTCGGTAGTGTCTGTTTCAGTAGTGTCTGTTTCGGTAGTGTCTGTTTCGGTAGTGTCTGTTTCAGTAGTGACTGTTTCGGTAGTGTCTGTTTCGGTAGTGACTCTTTCGGTAGTGTCTGTTTCGGTAGTGAATCTTTCGGTAGTGTCTGTTTCGGTAGTGACTGTTTCGGTAGTGTCTGTTTCGGTAGTGTCTGTTTCGGTAGTGTCTGTTTCAGTAGTGACTGTGTCAGTAGTGTCTGTTTCAGTAGTGACAGTTTCGGTAGTGTCTGTTTCAGTAGTGTCTGTTTCGGTAGTGACAGTTTCAGTAGTGACTGTTTCAGTAATGACTGTTTCAGTAGTGTCTGTTTAAGTAGTGTCTGTTTCGGTAGTGTCTGTTTCGGTAGAGACAGTTTCAGTAGTGACTGTTTCGGTAGTGACTGTGTCAGTAGTGACAGTTTCAGTAGTGTCTGTTTCAGTAGTGACAGTTTCGGTAGTGTCTGTTTCGGTAGTGTCTGTTTCGGTAGTGACAGTTTCAGTAGTGACTGTTTCAGTAATGACTGTTTCAGTAGTGTCTGTTTAAGTAGTGTCTGTTTCGGTAGTGTCTGTTTCGGTAGAGACAGTTTCAGTAGTGACTGTTTCAGTAATGACTGTTTCAGTAGTGTCTCTTTCGGTAGTGTCTGTTTCAGTAGTGACTGTTTCGGTAGTGTCTGTGTCAGTATTGACTGTTTCAGTAGTGTCTGTTTCAGTAGTGTCTGTTTCGGGAGTGACAGTTTCAGTAGTGACTGTTTCAGTAATGACTGTTTCAGTAGTGTCTGTTTCGGTAGTGACTCTTTCGGTAGTGACTCTTTCGATAGTGTCTGTTTCGGTAGTGAATCTTTCGGTAGTGTCTGTTTCAGTAGTGACTGTTTCAGTAGTGACTGTTTCAGTAGTGACTGTTTCGATAGTGTCTGTTTCAGTAGTGACTGTTTCAGTAATGACTGTTTCGGTAGTGTCTGTTTCGGTAGTGTCTGTTTCAGTAGTGTTTCTTTCGGTAGTGTCTGTTTCAGTAGTGACTGTTTCAGTGGTGTCTGTTTCAGTAGTGTCTGTTTCGGTAGTGTCTGTTTCGGTAGTGACTGTTGCAGTAGTGTCTATTTCGGTAGTGTCTGTTTCGGTAGTGACGGTTTCAGTAGTGACTTGCAGTAGTGACTGTTTCGGTAGTGTCTGTTTCGGTAGTGTTTCTTTCGGTAGTGTCTGTTTCAGTAGTGACTGTTTCAGTGGTGTCTGTTTCAGTGGTGTCTGTTTCAGTAGTGTCTGTTTCGGTAGTGTCTGTTTCGGTAGTGACTGTTGCAGTAGTGTCTATTTCGGTAGTGTCTGTTTCGGTAGTGACTGTTTCGGTAGTGTCTGTTTCAGTAGTGACTGTTTCAGTAGTGACTGTTTCAGTAGTGTCTGTTTCGGTAGTGACTTTCAGTAATGACTGTTTCGGTAGTGTCTGTTTCGGTAGTGTCTGTTTCGGTAGTGTCTGTTTCGGTAGTGACTGTTTCAGTAGTGACTGTTTCAGTAGTGTCTGTTTCGGTAGTGTCTGTTTCGGTAGTGACTTTCAGTAATGACTGTTTCGGTAGTGTCTGTTTCGGTAGTGTCTGTTTCAGTAGTGACTTTCAGTAATGACTGTTTCAGTAGTGTCTGTTTCAGTAGTGACTGTTTCGGTAGTGTCTGTTTCAGTAGTGTCTGTTTTGGTAGTGACAGTTTCGGTAGTGTCTGTTTCGGTAGTGACTGTTTCAGTAATGACTGTTTCGGTAGTGTCTGTTTCGGTAGTGAATCTTTCGGTAGTGACTGTTTCAGTAATGACTGTTTCAGTAATGTCTGTTTCAGTAGTGACTTTCAGTAATGACTGTTTCGGTAGTGTCTGTTTCGGTAGTGACTGTTTTGGTAGTGTCTGTTTCGGTAGTGACTGTTTCGGTAGTGTCTGTTTCGGTAGTGACTCTTTCGGTAGTGAATCTTTCGGTAGTGTCTGTTTTGGTAGTGACTGTTTCGGTAGTGTCTTTTTCGGTAGTGACTGTTTCAGTAGTGTCTGTTTCAGTAGTGACTGTTTCAGTAGTGTCTGTTTCAGTAGTGTCTGTTTCAGTGGTGTCTGTTTCACTAGTGTTTCTTTCAGTAGTGTCTGTTTCGGTAGTGACTGTTTCAGTAGTGACTGTTTCGGTAGTGTCTTTTTCGGTAGTGACTGTTTCGGTAGTGTCTTTTTCGGTAGTGACTGTTTCAGTAGTGTCTGTTTCAGTAGTGTCTGTTTCACTAGTGTTTCTTTCAGTAGTGTCTGTTTCAGTAGTGACTGTTTCGGTAGTGTCTGTTTCGGTAGTGACAGTTTCAGTAGTGTCTGTTTCAGTAGTGACTGTTTCGGTAATGACTGTTTCGGTAGTGTATGTTTCGGTAGTGACTCTTTCGGTACTGTCTGTTTCGGTAGTGAATCTTTCGGTAGTGACTGTTTCAGTAATGACTGTTTCGGTAGTGTCTGTTTCAGTAGTGACTTTCAGTAATGACTGTTTCGGTAGTGTCTGTTTCGGTAGTGACTGTTTCGGTAGTGTCTGTTTCGGTAGTGTCTGTTTCAGTAGTGTCTGTTTCAGTAGTGACTGTTTCGGTAGTGTCTGTTTCGGTAGTGACTCTTTCGGTAGTGTCTGTTTCGGTAGTGTCTGTTTCGGTAGTGAATCTTTCGGTAGTGTCTGTTTCGGTAGTGTCTGTTTCGGTAGTGACTGTTTCGGTAGTGTCTGTTTCGGTAGTGACTGTTTCGGTAGTGACTGTGTCGGTAGTGACTGTGTCAGTAGTGTCTGTTTCAGTAGTGACTGTTTCGGTAGTGTCTGTTTCGGTAGTGTCTGTTTCGGTAGTGACAGTTTCAGTAGTGACTGTTTCAGTAATGACTGTTTCGGTAGTGTCTGTTTCGGTAGTGTCTGTTTCAGTAGTGACTGTTTCGGTAGTGTCTGTGTCGGTAGTGTCTGTTTCAGTATTGACTGTTTCAGTAGTGTCTGTTTCAGTAATGTCTGTTTCGGGAGTGACAGTTTCAGTAGTGACTGTTTCAGTAGTGTCTGTTTCGGTAGTGACTCTTTCGGTAGTGACTCTTTCGATAGTGTCTGTTTCGGTAGTGAATCTTTCGGTAGTGTCTGTTTCAGTAGTGTCTGTTTCAGTAGTGTCTGTTTCAGTAGTGACTGTTTCGGTAGTGTCTGTTTCAGTAGTGACTGTTTCAGTAATGACTGTTTCGGTAGTGTCTGTTTCGGTAGTGTCTGTTTCAGTAGTGTCTGTTTCAGTAGTGACTGTTTCGGTAGTGTCTGTTTCGGTAGTGACTCTTTCGGTAGTGTCTCTTTCGGTAGTGAATCTTTCGGTAGTGTCTGTTTCGGTAGTGACTGTTTCGGTAGTGTCTGTTTCGGTAGTGTCTGTTTCGGTAGTGACTGTTTCGGTAGTGACTGTGTCGGTAGTGACTGTGTCAGTAGTGTCTGTTTCAGTAGTGACTGTTTCGGTAGTGTCTGTTTCGGTAGTGTCTGTTTCGGTAGTGACAGTTTCAGTAGTGACTGTTTCAGTAATGACTGTTTCGGTAGTGTCTGTTTCGGTAGTGACTGTGTCAGTAGTGACTGTGTCAGTAGTGTCTGTTTCGGTAGTGACTGTTTCGGTAGTGTCTGTTTCGGTAGTGTCTGTTTCGGTAGTGACAGTTTCAGTAGTGACTGTTTCAGTAATGACTGTTTCGGTAGTGTCTGTTTCGGTAGTGTCTGTTTCAGTAGTGACTGTTTCGGTAGTGTCTGTGTCGGTAGTGTCTGTTTCAGTATTGACTGTTTCAGTAGTGTCTGTTTCAGTAGTGTCTGTTTCGGGAGTGACAGTTTCAGTAGTGACTGTTTCAGTAGTGTCTGTTTCGGTAGTGACTCTTTCGGTAGTGACTCTTTCGATAGTGTCTGTTTCGGTAGTGAATCTTTCGGTAGTGTCTGTTTCAGTAGTGTCTGTTTCAGTAGTGTCTGTTTCAGTAGTGACTGTTTCGGTAGTGTCTGTTTCAGTAGTTACTGTTTCAGTAATGACTGTTTCGGTAGTGTCTGTTTCGGTAGTGTCTGTTTCAGTAGTGTTTCTTTCGGTAGTGTCTGTTTCAGTAGTGACTGTTTCAGTGGTGTCTGTTTCAGTAGTGTCTGTTTCGGTAGTGACTGTTGCAGTAGTGTCTATTTCAGTAGTGTCTGTTTCGGTAGTGACTGTTTCGGTAGTGTCTGTTTCAGTAGTGACTGTTTCAGTAGTGTCTGTTTCAGTAGTGTCTGTTTCGGTAGTGTCTTTCAGTAATGACTGTTTCGGTAGTGACTGTTGCAGTAGTGTCTGTTTCGGTAGTGTCTGTTTCAGTAGTGACTTTCAGTAATGACTGTTTCGGTAGTGTCTGTTTCGGTAGAGACAGTTTCAGTAGTGACTGTTTCGGTAGTGACTGTGTCAGTAGTGACAGTTTCAGTAGTGTCTGTTTCAGTAGTGACAGTTTCGGTAGTGTCTGTTTCGGTAGTGTCTGTTTCGGTAGTGACAGTTTCAGTAGTGACTGTTTCAGTAATGACTGTTTCAGTAGTGTCTGTTTAAGTAGTGTCTGTTTCGGTAGTGTCTGTTTCGGTAGAGACACTTTCAGTAGTGACTGTTTCAGTAATGACTGTTTCAGTAGTGTCTCTTTCGGTAGTGTCTGTTTCAGTAGTGACTGTTTCGGTAGTGTCTGTGTCAGTATTGACTGTTTCAGTAGTGTCTGTTTCAGTAGTGTCTGTTTCGGGAGTGACAGTTTCACTAGTGACTGTTTCAGTAATGACTGTTTCAGTAGTGTCTGTTTCGGTAGTGACTCTTTCGGTAGTGACTCTTTCGATAGTGTCTGTTTCGGTAGTGAATCTTTCGGTAGTGTCTGTTTCAGTAGTGTCTGTTTCAGTAGTGACTGTTTCAGTAGTGACTGTTTCAGTAGTGACTGTTTCGATAGTGTCTGTTTCAGTAGTGACTGTTTCGGTAATGACTGTTTCGGTAGTGTCTGTTTCGGTAGTGTCTGTTTCAGTAGTGTTTCTTTCGGTAGTGTCTGTTTCAGTAGTGACTGTTTCAGTGGTGTCTGTTTCAGTAGTGTCTGTTTCGGTAGTGTCTGTTTCGGTAGTGACTGTTGCAGTAGTGTCTATTTCGGTAGTGTCTGTTTCGGTAGTGACGGTTTCAGTAGTGACTTGCAGTAGTGACTGTTTCGGTAGTGTCTGTTTCGGTAGTGTCTGTTTCGGTAGTGTCTGTTTCAGTAGTGTTTCTTTCGGTAGTGTCTGTTTCAGTAGTGACTGTTTCAGTGGTGTCTGTTTCAGTGGTGTCTGTTTCGGTAGTGTCTGTTTCGGTAGTGTCTGTTTCGGTAGTGACTGTTGCAGTAGTGTCTATTTCGGTAGTGTCTGTTTCGGTAGTGACTGTTTCGGTAGTGTCTGTTTCAGTAGTGACTGTTTCAGTAGTGACTGTTTCAGTAGTGTCTGTTTCAGTAGTGTCTGTTTCGGTAGTGACTTTCAGTAATGACTGTTTCGGTAGTGTCTGTTTCGGTAGTGTCTGTTTCGGTAGTGACTGTTTCAGTAGTGACTGTTTCAGTAGTGTCTGTTTCGGTAGTGTCTGTTTCGGTAGTGACTTTCAGTAATGACTGTTTCGGTAGTGTCTGTTTCGGTAGTGTCTGTTTCAGTAGTGACTTTCAGTAATGACTGTTTCAGTAGTGACTGTTTCGGTAGTGTCTGTTTCAGTAGTGTCTGTTTTGGTAGTGACAGTTTCGGTAGTGTCTGTTTCAGTAGTGACTGTTTCAGTAATGACTGTTTCGGTAGTGTCTGTTTCGGTAGTGAATCTTTCGGTAGTGACTGTTTCAGTAATGACTGTTTCAGTAATGTCTGTTTCAGTAGTGACTTTCAGTAATGACTGTTTCGGTAGTGTCTGTTTCGGTAGTGACTGTTTTGGTAGTGTCTGTTTCGGTAGTGACTGTTTCGGTAGTGTCTGTTTCGGTAGTGACTCTTTCGGTAGTGAATCTTTCGGTAGTGTCTGTTTTGGTAGTGACTGTTTCGGTAGTGTCTTTTTCGGTAGTGACTGTTTCAGTAGTGTCTGTTTCAGTAGTGACTGTTTCAGTAGTGTCTGTTTCAGTAGTGTCTGTTTCAGTGGTGTCTGTTTCAGTAGTGTTTCTTTCAGTAGTGTCTGTTTCAGTAGTGACTGTTTCAGTAGTGACTGTTTCGGTAGTGTCTTTTTCGGTAGTGACTGTTTCGGTAGTGACTGTTTCGGTAGTGTCTTTTTCGGTAGTGACTGTTTCAGTAGTGTCTGTTTCAGTAGTGTCTGTTTCACTAGTGTTTCTTTCAGTAGTGTCTGTTTCAGTAGTGACTGTTTCGGTAGTGTCTGTTTCGGTAGTGACAGTTTCAGTAGTGTCTGTTTCAGTAGTGACTGTTTCGGTAATGACTGTTTCGGTAGTGTATGTTTCGGTAGTGACTCTTTCGGTACTGTCTGTTTCGGTAGTGAATCTTTCGGTAGTGACTGTTTCAGTAATGACTGTTTCGGTAGTGTCTGTTTCAGTAGTGACTTTCAGTAATGACTGTTTCGGTAGTGTCTGTTTCGGTAGTGTCTGTTTCGGTAGTGTCTGTTTCAGTAGTGTCTGTTTCAGTAGTGACTGTTTCGGTAGTGTCTGTTTCGGTAGTGACTCTTTCGGTAGTGTCTGTTTCGGTAGTGAATCTTTCGGTAGTGTCTGTTTCGGTAGTGACTGTTTCGGTAGTGTCTGTTTCGGTAGTGACTGTTTCGGTAGTGTCTGTTTCGGTAGTGACTGTTTCGGTAGTGACTGTGTCAGTAGTGACTGTTACGGTAGTGTCTGTTTCAGTAGTGACTGTTTCGGTAGTGTCTGTTTCGGTAGTGACAGTTTCAGTAGTGACTGTTTCAGTAATGACTGTTTCGGTAGTGTCTGTTTCGGTAGTGTCTGTTTCAGTAGTGACTGTTTCGGTAGTGTCTGTGTCGGTAGTGTCTGTTTCAGTATTGACTGTTTCAGTAGTGTCTGTTTCAGTAGTGTCTGTTTCGGGAGTGACAGTTTCAGTAGTGACTGTTTCAGTAGTGTCTGTTTCGGTAGTGACTCTTTCGGTAGTGACTCTTTCGATAGTGTCTGTTTCGGTAGTGAATCTTTCGGTAGTGTCTGTTTCAGTAGTGACTGTTTCAGTAATGACTGTTTCGGTAGTGTCTGTTTCGGTAGTGTCTGTTTCGGTAGTGTCTGTTTCAGTAGTGTTTCTTTCGGTAGTGTCTGTTTCAGTAGTGACTGTTTCAGTGGTGTCTGTTTCAGTAGTGTCTGTTTCGGTAGTGTCTGTTTCGGTAGTGACTGTTGCAGTAGTGTCTATTTCGGTAGTGTCTGTTTCGGTAGTGACTGTTTCGGTAGTGTTTGTTTCAGTAGTGACTGTTTCAGTAGTGTCTGTTTCAGTAGTGTCTGTTTCGGTAGTGTCTTTCAGTAATGACTGTTTCGGTAGTGACTGTTGCAGTAGTGTCTGTTTCGGTAGTGTCTGTTTCAGTAGTGACTTTCAGTAATGACTGTTTCGGTAGTGTCTGTTTCAGTAGTGTCTGTTTCAGTAGTGACTGTTTCGGTAGTGTCTGTTTCGGTAGTGTCTGTTTTGGTAGTGACAGTTTCAGTAGTGTCTGTTTCAGTAGTGACTGTTTCAGTAATGACTGTTTCGGTAGTGTCTGTTTCGGTAGTGAATCTTTCGGTAGTGACTGTTTCAGTAATGACTGTTTCGGTAGTGTCTGTTTCAGTAGTGACTTTCAGTAATGACTGTTTCGGTAGTGTCTGTTTCAGTAGTGACTGTTTTGGTAGTGTCTGTTTCGGTAGTGACTGTTTCGGTAGTGTCTGTTTCGGTAGTGACTCTTTCGGTAGTGAATCTTTCGGTAGTGTCTGTTTTGGTAGTGACTGTTTCGGTAGTGTCTTTTTCGGTAGTGACTGTTTCAGTAGTGTCTGTTTCAGTAGTGACTGTTTCAGTAGTGTCTGTTTCAGTAGTGACTGTTTCAGTAGTGACTGTTTCGGTAGTGTCTGTTTCAGTAGTGTCTGTTTCAGTAGTGGCTGTTTCAGTGGTGACTGTTTCAGTATTGACTGTTTCAGTAGTGGCTGTTTCAGTGGTGACTGTTTCAGTAGTGTCTGTTTCAGTAGTGACTGTTTCAGTGATAATTTTAGCTCATTCTGAGCTCAGAAACTCAGCAGTTCATGACCAGCAAACACAGCTCTGAACAGCTGTTCACACAGAAAATCATCATATTTTACATTAAAACACTAAAAAGTGCTGAACTGCAGAAAATATGACGATTCTTAATGTTCCACACTGATTTTCAGACTTTGGGACTCATTTACTTCAAAATTATGGGATCTAAGGCCACATTCAGTTTACCAGCCTGAAGTGACACACATTTTTTGCCCTAATGTGACTCAGATCTGATGTTTTCAGGGCTGTGTGGACTCTGATCTTTTCAAATCCGACCTGAGCCACTTTCATATGTGGTTCTAGATCGGATACATGTCCGATTCGTGGTCATGTGACCTTAATGTGACGCTCAGATCGGAATTCATGTGCTTTTTTTCCACTGCGCCATCATTCAGCGTTACCATGGCAACAGCGCCGAACAGAAGTTAAAGCCTGTAAACGGTGGAAAAGCAGCTCATCTCACCTTTTTCTCCTTCGTCTCGCTCTAATAATGAAGCTGAGAGCTGATCAGAGTTAATGATCTTCTCAGCGAAGCTCGTTCTGCTCGTTAGTTTGTGCTGATGATGAACGTGATTCATTCACGTGACGTTACTGAGTAGGATGAGCTCATGAGGGTCATTTCAGGACGCCGGTTCATCACATTAATGACAGATTTGAGTCACTTACTAAACGAGTGTGAACCGTCATGTCAGAGAGATCGGATTTGAGCAAAAAATCGGATTTGAGCAACGAGGCATGTAATGTGAACGTGGCCTAACTGCTCACCATGTGGCCATAAAAGACAGGGACGCAGCCTCGCTTCCTTTCTCGCTGTGTGTGGTGAGACTGGTGATAGTAATGTGTTTATTTTTCACTAACTCAGTCCGAGTGCATCGTAGACCGGACACTAGATATTATGTCTTTCCCAGTAAAGAAGAAAATGCATTATGTTATTCTGTATGATTGAACCGTCTCGTAAGTGTTTATCTATTTATTTATCAGTTGGTATTAATAACTCTCCAGCAGGTGGAGCCCACGTGGCGTCAGTGGGTGGAGTTCCTGGTGAAGTTCTCTCTGCTGCCCTATCAGCTGCTGGCGGAGTTCGCGTGGGATTGGCTGAGCGTTCACTACTGGACGTCCCGCTTCGTTATCGTTAACGCCATGCTGCTGTCCGTGCTGGAGGGCTGCAGCTTCTGGAGGGTCTGGAGCCGAGGGGAGATCAGGTGACCACACCTACTCACTCGTGTTCGCATGTAAAGCAAGATTGAACCTCCAACAAAGCAAAATATTCCAGTTTTTGAAGGTGCAGGAGTCAGAATTGAGGTTATTTGAGCCTCTAGTGGTTAAACAAGTGAACTACAACAACATTGGAGCATTTTTTTGTTACCCTTTGGCTCCGCCTCCCTTTCCCACCCATCAGCACAAAGCACGTGGTAGAATGGACTGTGGAGTTGTTTTAAAGTTCCCCTTTAAATGCTGTGTTATTACAGTGTGTGACACTAGCTGTGTTTTGTATTGTTTATTTTGTGGGCGGAGTCAGTAGAATAAAACAAAAGCACAGCATAATGTGTCTTTAAAGGGGAATTCCACCTATTTTTCAAAATTCCTGTATAATTAAATGATTAAAATGTAAACAGAGTGGTTCAGAGTGGTTTGGTGTGAAACGCTCTGTTCTAGATAAACTTACCGAGTCAGAACTGTTCACAGTGGTGGTGATAGGAACCAGACGTCCACCTCTAAAAGCTCCCTCACAGAAAGTTCCTACAGTAAATGGTTATGAATTCACTGCCTGATGACTGAGACACTGTTTTATGATAGTTTAGAGAACTTAAACTCCATTCATGGTGGAGGGATACATGCAGGGTGCTGTGAGGCAAAATAGTCCCCAAAGAAAACTTATTATTTCAGATTTTCCACTATTTTCCATCATCAACATTCCATATAGACTCAGAAGACTCGTGTAGGTTCACTGGTGGTTCTGGATAGTAAATAAAATGTCTATATTTGTGTTGTAGTCATGGCGACCCCTGGTTCCTGTCACCACCACTGTAAAGACATCTGAACCATTTCACACCAAACCACTCTGAATCACACTGTTTACAGCTCACACATTGAAAATGTGAAAAATTGGTGGAGTTCCCCTTTAAATGGAGCGTGGAATGGCTGAAGCGTTTGTTTATATCAGTGTGCATGTGAAATTAGTACTGTCACTTATTATTGTTGGTGTTATGGATGATATTGATGGTAATTTAACAGTAATGCATGTGTTCCCATCTCTGTGTTTAGAGGAACGTCCAATAACGTAACTCTCCCTCTGCGTGTTTTAGGACGCTCCCTAAGCGGATGTTTGGTCACCTGTGGAAGATGCTGACCCACAGTTTGGCCTTCATGCTCTTCTGGCCGCTCGTCCCTCAGTTCGTGTGTAACTGCCTGTTCTACTGGGCTCTGTACTTCAACCCCATCATTAACATAGACATGGTGGTACAGCAGCTGATGCACACACACACACACCACGCGTAACACACACACACACACACACACACACACCACGCGTAACACACACACACACACACACACACACACACCACGCGTAACACACACACACACACACACACCACACACACACCACGCGTAACACACACACACACACACACACACACACACACACCACGCGTAACACACACACACACACACACACACACCACGCGTAACACACACACACACACACACACACACACACACACACCACGCGTAACACACACACACACACACACACACCACGCGTAACACACACACACACACACACCACGCGTAACACACACACACCCACGCGTAACACACACACACACACACACACACCACCACGTGTAACACACACACACACACACCACGCGTAACACACACACACCATGTGTAACACACACACACACACACACACACACACCACGCGTAACACACACACACACACACACACCAACACACACACACACACACACACCACGCAACACACACCACGCGTAACACACACACACACACACACACACACCACGCGTAACACACACACACACACACACCACGCATAACACACACACACACACACACACACACACACCACGCGTAACACACACACACCACGCGTAACACACACAGACACACACACACACACACCACGCGTAACACACACACACCACGCGTAACACACACAGACACACACACCACGCGTAACACACACACACACACACACACCACACACACACACACACACACACACACACACACACACACACACACCACGCGTAACACACACACACCACGCGTAACACACACACACCACGTGTAACACACACACACCACGCGTAACACACACACACACACCACGCGTAACACACACACACCACGTGTAACACACACACCACGCGTAACACACACACACACACACACACCACGCGTAACACACACACACACACACACACACCACGCGTAACACACACACACCATGTGTAACACACACACACACACACACACCACGCGTAACACACACACACCATGTGTAACACACACACACACACACACCACGCGTAACACACACACACACACACCACCACGCGTAACACACACACACCACGGGTAACACACACACACACACACACACCATGTAACACACACACACACACCCCACACGTAACACACACACACCACACGTAACACACACAAACACACACACACCCCACACGTAACACACACACACCACACGTAACACACACAAACACACACACACACCACGCGTAACACACACACACACACACCACGCGTAACACACACACACACACACCACGCGTAACACACACACACACACACACCCACGCGTAACACACACACACACACCACGCGTAACACACACACACACACACACCACACATAACACACACACACTTAGCTGTAAATGTGAAGGGGAACCCCACCCAGATTTCTACACATAACTCAGTGTGTGAGATGTAAACAGAGTGATTCAGAGTGGTTTGGTGTGAAATGGTTCAGATGTCTTTACAGTGGTGGTGATGGGAACCAGGGGTCGCCATGACTACAACACAGATACAGACATTTTATTTACTATCCAGAACCACCAGTGAACCTACACGAGTCTTCTGAGTTTATATGGAATGTTGATGATGAAAATAGTGGAAAATCTGAAATAATAAGTTTTCTTTGGGGACTATTTTGCCTCACAGCGCCCTGCATGTATCCCTCCACCATGAATGGAGTTTAAGATCTCTAAACTATCATAAAACAGTGTCTCAGTCATCAGGCAGTGAATTCATAACCATTTCATGTAGGAACTTTCTGTGAGGAGCTTTTAGAGGTGGACGTCTGGTTCCTATCACCACCACTGTGAACAGTTCTGACTCGGTAAGTTTCTCCACATCAGATCACTCTGAACCACTCTGTTTACATCTTAACTGTTGATTGTGCAGGAATTTTGGTGGAGTTCCCCTTCCAAACCCAGTTTTAGGCTCTGTCCTGCACAGCCGGCTCTCCTCCCCACCGTCTCCACTGTAATAACACGTTGGTCCTCACCTGGGATGATGAGTATGTGCTGTGCAGGTGATGGAAAGGTGTGTAGACGTGAAACAGGTGAAGGGCGGCTATTATTCCTGCTTAAACACACAGCGGGCAGTTCGGTTAATCCTCACTGTATAATCAGCACAGCTTGATCTTCACACACAGTCTGACTCCCACAGCGTCCTCTCTTTCCCCAGATTTAGCCCACCAGCCGGGACGTGTTCGGGGTCTCAAGTTCACTGCTTTAAGTTTAGCACTGGAGCCACGAGGCTAATGTAGCTAAAAAGTAATGGACACATATTAGCAGAGTGCTAACTGTGCGTCTTACTCATCTCAGACCTCGTTGAGGTTCTCTAACAGACTGGATTTTGTGGTTTATGACACTGTATAACACACTGTTGTCTATAGACATGAGCTAAAGTGTGTATGTGTGTGTATATATATATATATATATATTTCACATATAAATGATACTGCTTAGCCAGATCGTGTTTTTCTAATGCAGTTGTTTTAGGTATGCAGTTAGCACAGTGCTAATTGCTAAGCTAATAAGTTTCCATTACTTGTTAGCTACATTAGCCTCATAGCTCCACTGCTGACTGACTGTATTTGGGGGAAACTGGGAATATTTGATTTATCATTAAGAGATGAGTTGATTCAGTTCTGCTGCAGCAAAGCAGCACTAAATACTCTGAAATACTGTAATATTGTGCGTTTGGGCGTTGTTCCCAATTATGCTTGTAATTTTAGACAAAGTTTTGTTCATTTTTAAATTGCAGATTAGTTAACACATCCTCTACAGCGCACAGACTTAAATATAGCATTTTTCTGTAAATTTACCGATTTTTACATTTTTTGCTTAATTTGACCAACTGGGAAAAATTAAAGCATAAAATGTGACACTTTTTCACATTTGTTTTGTTTTTCAAAATCTAATGTTCAGAAAATAAACAGGTTATTCTCACAAACATGAGAAATTATGCCCAACTTGAAAAAATTAGACTAAAACCTTTTATTTTTGAAAAACAAAAAACAGTAATGCCTAGTTGAATAATTAAAAACACCCCGGAATTGTGTAATTGATTTGTAGTAATAATTTTTAGTAGTAAATGTTCCAGAATGATCAGAATCTTATCACTGTAGCACAGTTTTATTTAAAAATGAATGTCAGTAATTTCCCGTGATGTTTCTTTGTATAAAAACATTTACTGTATGATTTACAGAACATATTGCAGTTTTATCTCATCATAACATGCTGAGGTTTTTCTTTACACTCGTGCCCCAAAACATGTTTTGGTTCACATTCTTACAGTTTACAAGGAAAACATCAGAGATTCAACAGTTAAAAGGGATACAAACTCTTTATTTTCTGATAAATATCTGTAATAACAAACATTTTGGCAGTAATGAGAATTCTGTTTTTTTTTGTCTATTTTTGTTTATTAAGACAGAAAAAATTAAAAAGGAAAATAAACAATTGAACTGTAATCAATATCGAGCTCCATCCAATCTACTAAATGATGTTTGTCATTTATCTGTGTGAGAATGACCCAAACATTGACTGTGTATTAAACTGGGCATTAAGTGTGTCTCTATAGAGGATGTGTTAACTTATTCACACTCAGAAAATCAGCAGCATCATTGAATTCGACCAGACTTTTGCACAGGAGTGTAAATTCTAAAGACGTCTTAATATCAAGTGCTTCTCTTGAGGTTATTTTGCACTTAAACCTCAGTAATAATACAGTAATATATTCCAGTTTCCTGTTCTGTTTGTTTTGCGTTGTTATGCTGAGTTTATCTTAGAAACGTAATGCAGGTTGTTTCCGTTCGGCGAGATTCCGCCCATCTGATCGTTGAATATTAAGGGCTACGGTTTGAAGACGGACTGTTATTGTATGAGTGAGTGAGTGTGAGAACGTTCATAATTCATCTCGGAAGTGAAGTTCGTTGAGGCTCAGTTAGTTACGGCAAATTCTTTATTCCGTACAAGCTGTGTTCGTTATTTGTCTGTTATAGTTTGTAATTTTGTTGATTTATAAATGTTTATTTTTGTATTGATTCCCCTTTTTTCGCTTAATGCTGGAGCAAAATGACTGAAAATGTTTTTAATAAAAACAAATTGTTAAAAGTGAAACGTGCTTACAGAGAATGATTTAATGTTAGTCAGAAAGAGGCTTTTATGCACTGCCCATCAAAGGTTTGGGGAAAATGTAGTTGTCTCAATAATTTAAGAGTTTTCTGTTAAAAGAGCATATTGGTCCAAAAGTGGTTTAAAAAAACATAGCAACCATCTGGGATACCATAGCAATGGCCTAGCAACTCCTTAGCAACAACCTGGGATATTATAGCAATGGCCTAGCTACACCTTAGCAATAATTTGGGATACAATGGAAACAGCCTGGAAACACCATAGCAACTACATTGGGTACCATTGCAACAACCTTGCAACACCTTAGCAACCACCTGGGATTCCATAGAAAAGCCTGGCAACATCTTAGCAACAACCTGGGATAGCATAGGAACAGCCTAGAAACACCATAGCAACAACCTGGGATACCATCTCAACATCTTAGCAACCACCAGGCAACACCTTAGCAACAGCCTAGCAACACCTTAGTAAACACCTGGGATACCATAGCAATGGCCAAGCAAAACCTTAGCAATCACATGGGATACAATAACAACAATCCTGCAACACCTTAGCAACAAGCTAGGATACCACCTGGTAACCACCTGGAATACCATAGCAACAGCCTATTAACACCTTAGCAACCACCTGGGATACCATAGCAACAGCCTATTACCCCTTAACAACCACCTAGAATAACATAGGAACAACCTAGAAACACCATAGCAATAGCCTAGCAAAACCTTAGCAACCACCTGGGATACAATAGCAACAATCCTGCAACACCTTAGCAAAACGCCAGGATACCATCTGTCAACCTCCTGGAATACCAGTGCTACAAACTAGCAACACCTCAGTTATAACCTGGGATGCGATAGGAACAGTCTAGAAACACCATAGCAACCGCTTTGGATACCATTGCTACAACCTAGCCACACCTTAGCAACCATCTGGAATACCGTAGCAACAGCCTATTAACACCTTAACAACCACCTGGGATACCCTAGCAGCGCCTTAGCAACCACCTGGGGTACCATAGAAACAGCCTATCAACACCTTCGTGTCCACCTGGTATGTCACAGATATTTAAAGTGTGATACTGTTTTCCTTAAATGAACCTGATTAGGCTTTAATGTGGAAAGATTCTGTGAACTGATAAAGAAAACATGATTATTATCATTATTATTATTGAAGCAGGTTGATAATCTAGACGTCCACAAACGTCTGACGGGCAGTGCGTTTCAGGAAGAACACGAGGACATTATTCCAAAAACAGGAACTCCATAATAATGTAATGAGGTGAGTGTGTTTGTGTGGGGACATCAGTAATAAGCACATGTCGCAAAGTCGGCTCCACAGAGGAAGTGTGGGTAAACGCTGTACTCCAGGTTATACGGAGCTTTCTTCAAACACCTCGCAGCGTCTCGGTCACACACACACAGCATCTTCTCACAGGGGTCGTCTACATCCGCTGCACACAGACACATTACAGCCAGACGTGAGACAGTAACATCTGCAGGCTTTAATACAAGGATATTACTGTAAGATTTTACCACATCAAACATTTAATAAGTATAGCACAGAAAAATGTATTTAAAAAGTGCAGCAGCACTAAAAGATACTGAGGTATTACTGTAAAAGGCGTTGCTATGATATACTCAAATATTGTAAAATGATAAGTTTCATATGTTAAAGAAGATAAAGTTTAACTAATATTTTCAAATATTACTGTAAGAAGGTATAGTTTAACTGTAATATGTTCAGGTATCACTCTAAGAAGGTAAAGTTTAACTGTGATATGTTCAGGTATCACTGTAAGAAGGTAAAGTTTAACTGTGATATGTTCAGGTATCACTGTAAGAAGGTAAAGTTTAACTGTAATATGTTCAGGTATCACTGTAAGAAGGTATAGTTTAACTGTGATATGTTCAGGTATCACTGTAAGAAGGTAAAGTTTAACTGTGATATGTTCAGGTATCACTGTAAGAAGGTAAAGTTTAACTAATATGTTCAGGTATCACTGTAAGAAGGTATAGTTTAACTGTAATATGTTCAGGTATCACTGTAAGAAGGTAAAGTTTAACTGTGATATGTTCAGGTATCACTAAGAAGGTAAAGTTTAACTGTAATATGTTCAGGTATCACTGTAAGAAGGTAAAGTTTAACTGTAATATGTTCAGGTATTACTCTAAGAAGGTAAAGTTTAACTGTAATATGTTCAGGTATCACTGTAAGAAGGTGAAGTTTAACTGATATGTTCAGGTATCACTGTAAGAAGGTAAAGTTTAACTGTAATATGTTCAGGTATCACTGTAAGAAGGTATAGTTTAACTGTAATATGTTCAGGTATTACTCTAAGAAGGTAAAGTTTAACTGTAATATGTTCAGGTATCACTGTAAGAAGGTAAAGTTTAACTGTGATATGTTCAGGTATCACTGTAAGAAGGTAAAGTTTAACTGTAATATGTTCAGGTATCACTGTAAGAAGGTAAAGTTTAACTGTAATATGTTCAGGTATCACTGTAAGAAGGTAAAGTTTAACTGTGATATGTTCAGGTATCACTGTAAGAAGGTAAAGTTTAACTGTAATATGTTCAGGTATCACTGTAAGAAGGTATAGTTTAACTGTAATATGTTCAGGTATCACTGTAAGAAGGTAAAGTTTAACTGTGATATGTTCAGGTATCACTGTAAGAAGGTAAAGTTTAACTGTAATATGTTCAGGTATCACTGTAAGAAGGTAAAGTTTAACTGTGATATGTTCAGGTATCACTGTAAGAAGGTAAAGTTTAACTGTAATATGTTCAGGTATCACTGCAAGAAGGTAAAGTTTAACTGTAATATTTTCAGCTATCACTGTAAGAAGGTTAGTTTAAAGGTTTGTGTACCACAGTCTTGTTCATAAGTGCCGCAGCTCCATCTGTATCTGTCTGATTTGGAGTTGCAGCCTTTATCCACCGCCTTCGCATAGCAACAGTCGTGCTTATGACAACACCTGAAACACACAGTGAACATTTACAGTGTATTACACATATAATTACACACTCTACACATACAAGTTCATTCTAATATTAATTTATTAAACACATTTCAGTATATTTTAGAATCATCTACAGTTCTGTTCATCATTCTGGATCTGGATTTATGTTTAAAACACATTTATATAGTGTTCTGGATCAGAGCTGTGTTGAGAGCAGTGACTGTGTATTGTGAACAGTGTATGTACAGTGTTATATGTATATGTTCTCACCAGTCGGCGGTGTCTCTGGGCCAGCCCTGCCCCCCCAGCCCGCAGTAACAGCCGTACACAGTGTAGGCCAGCGCATGCCTGCCAGTGCTGCATTTCATCAAACCACTCAGCTCCAGAAGACTGCGGCTCACCCGCACTGACCCCAAACAAACCGGCCAGGAGACTGCACATAAACAAACAAAGAAACAAAGAAACAAACAAAATAAACAAAGAAACAAACAAAATAACTAACAAATCTTGAATCATTAAAGATGTAGGTACATTATATACTTACAGTTACATTATTTTAGTAAAGTTATATTTATGCAGATATACTTTTTGCTCTTATATACTGTTACGTACTTGTATGCATATATGTCCTGTATTAATTAAACTGGCACTGTGTTCATTAACCACTGTATTCAATAATCCCAAATTAGCACTGTATTCATTAATCTTAAAATAGCACTATATTCATTAATCCTGAAATAACACTGTACTCATCAATCCCAAACTAACACTGTATTCATCAATCCCAAACTGGCACTGTATTCATTAATCTTGATCTAGCACTGTATGCATTAATCCCAAACAGGCACTGTATTCATTAATTCTGAACTAGCACTGTATTCATTAACCCCAAAACTAGCACTGTATTCATTAATCCCAAACTAACACTGTATTCACCAATCCCAAACTAGCACTGTATTCATTGATCCCAAACTAGCACTGCATTCATCAATCCCAAACTAGCACTGTATTCATTAATCACAAACTAACGCTTTTCACCAATCCCAAACTAGCACTGTATTCATTCATTCTGAACTAACACTGTATTCATTAATCCTGAACTAATTCTGTATTCATTCATTCTGAACTAACACTAAATTAATCCTGAACTAACACTGTATTCATTCATTCCGAACTAGTACTGTATTCATTATTCCTGAACTAGCACTGTATTCATTAATCCCACACTAGCACTGTATTCACCAATCCCAAACTGACACTGTATTTTTCAATCCCAAACTAACATTGTATTCATAAATTCCAAACTAGCACTGTATTCATTAATTCTGAGCTAGCACTGTATTCATCATTCCCATACTAGCACTGTATTAATTAATCCTGAACTAACACTGTATTAATTAATCCTCATCTAACACTGTATTTATTCATTCTGAACTAACACTATATAATTCATCCTGAACTAAAACTGTATTCATTTGTTCTGAACTAGTACTGTATTCATTATTCCTGAACTAGCACTGTATTCATCAATCCCACACTAGCACTGTATTCATCAATCCCACACTAGCACTGTATTCATTAATCCTGAAATAACATTGTATTCATCAATCCCAAACTAACACTGAATTTTTCCATCCTAAACTGACACTGTATTCATCAATTCCAAACTAATACTGTATTCATTAATTCTGAACTAGCACTGTATTCATCAATCTTAAACTAGCATTGTATTTATTATTCCCAAACTGGCACTGTATTCATTAATCTTGATCTAGCTCTGTATTAATCAATCCCAAACTACCACTGTATTCATCAGTCCCAAACTAGAACTGTATTCATTAGTCCTGAACTAACACTGTATTCATTATCCTAAATTAGCACTGCATTCATTAATCCCACATAGCATAGTATTAATTAATCTCAATCTGGCACTGTATCCATTAATCCTGAACTAACATTACATTCATAATTATAAAATAGCTCTGTATTCATTAACCCCCAAATACCTTTATATTCATTAATCTCAATATATCACTGCCTGCATTAATCCCTAACTAGCACTGTATTCATAGTTCTGAATTAGCACTGTATTAATTCATTCTGAATGAGCACTGTATTCATTAATCCTAATCTAGCACTGCATTCATTTATCTGGAACTATCACAGTATTTATTAATCCCAAATTAGCACTGTATTCATTAATCCCAAAATAACACTAAATTCATTAATTCCAAGTAGCATAGTATTCATTAATCTCGATCTAGCACTGTATTCATCAATCCCAAATCAGCATTGTATTCATGAATCCTGAATTAACACTGTATTCATTAATCTTGAACAAACACTCTATTAATTAACCGTAAACTAACACTATATTCATTAATCCTGAACTGGTGCTGTATTAATTAATCCTACACTAGCACTGCATTCATTAATCCTGAACTGGGACTGTATTAATTAATCCTACACTAACACTGCATTCATTAATTCTGAACTGGGACTGTATTAAATAATCCTGAACTAACACTGCATTCATTAATCCTGAACTGGGACTGTATTAAACAATCCTGAACTAGCACTGTATTCATTAATCCTGAACTGGGACTGTATTAATTAATCCTACACTAACACTGCATTCATTAGTCCTAAACTGGGACTGTATTAATTAATCCTACACTAACACTGCATTCATTAATCCTGAACTGGGACTGTATTAAATAATCCTGAACTAGCACTGTATTCATTAATCCTGAACTGGGACTGTATTAATTAATCCTGTACTAACACTGCATTCATTAATCCTGAACTGGGACTGTATTAAACAATCCTGAACTAACACTGCATTCATTAATCCTGAACTGGAACTGTATTAAACAATCCTGAACTAACACTGTATTCATTAATCTCAACCCAACACTGTGTTCAAAAATCTTGAACTTGCACTGCTTTGTTTAATCCAGTATTATGTAAGTCTGCTTTCTGATTATCTGTAAACTGTATCCTGATAAATGAATGAAGTCGTACCTGAGAGGAGGAGCAGAGTGAGGATGTGGAGAGCAGCCATCTGAGGAGATCTGAGATCAGAGTATCTGTGCTCACTCTGCTGCTGCTGCTTCAACCCTAACTCAGAGGGGCTGTTTACATTTATACAGCTGTACTTATTCTGATTATATACACTACAGTCATAACTGCCTGGTCAAACAGGTGAGTGAACTCATTCCCCTCAGATAAACCCAGTAAATGAAACTCTGCTGCGTTCAGTGTTTATTCCAGTTGGATAAATCAGATCACATGTAGTTGTTGATGTTCTGAGTGTGAATAAGTTTACACGTCCTCTACAGAGACTCACTTCTGCACAGTTTAACACACAGTGAGTGTTTATTCACTGGATTAAACACACTGGGGGGGGGTTATGACATTATGAAGAAGTTAATTAAGAGAAGTTATGACATAATTTATGTTTATGTTTTATTTTTTCTGTACATTAAACACCACATAGAAATAAAACGAGACAACAAAATATGAAGGAAGTGTCATATTTAAGTGAGTCTCTGTAGAGGATGTGTAACTTATTTACACTCAGAACACCGACAACAACAAAGAACTTTAATAATAATAACAATAATAACAATAATAATAATAATAATAATAATAATAATAATCATCATTTTATGAACGATGAATTACGTTTATACGTTTAGAAAGGATCAATAGTTTATCAATCACAGGCTGTGTTTACAGTTTTATTAGTGATCAGTAGTTTATTGATCTCAGGCGTTGTTTACTGATTTATTAGTGATCAGTAGTTTATTGATCTCAGGCGTTGTTTACAGTATTATTACTGATCAGTAGTTTATTGATCTCAGGCGTTGTTTGCAGTTTTATTAGTGATCAGTAGTTTATTGATCTCAGGCGTTGTTTACTGATTTATTAGTGATCAGTAGTTTATTGATCTCAGGCGTTGTTTACAGTTTTATTAGTGATCAGTAGTTTATTGATCTCAGGCGTTGTTTACTGATTTATTAGTGATCAATATTGATGAACATGGTTAATTTCTGCCTGTCGCTTTAATTTCAGAGCGAGCTTTCTCCCCTGTGGGGATTTTGGCCAATCAGATTGAAGAACGTTGTCCTGTGTGGAGACGTCACGCGGTGGGCGAGGCTACAGCACTACTGCGGTAAGGGATCCGGCGGCGGTGTAAAGACACCGACCAGCTGGCAGGGGAAGTTCACGACTGTCGCTTCTTTTACCTTTTAATTTATAATTTTTTTTCTGTGTTGTTAATTAACGCTGGACTGGCCGAGCGCTGTGTTCGCACTGCTGCGTGTTTGCACGCGCTGACATCAAAGAGTTTTATTTCACTCCGTGTTGACTGTAGAAGGGACGTTGACTGACGGTCCCTTACTGAAACAAGCGCTTCCTCGCCGTGTTTACAGTCTGTATTCGCGGTTTCAGGTGTTTAAAGAGGTGCAGGCCTTAATTTGAACCCTCAGATTTTAAATTTGACATTAAAAGTGTCATTTGAAGCGTAAACCTTTGATTTTCAGCCCCGAGCCGCAGAATCTGCCGTTCAGATCTGAGCGAGTCAGCCTGCACTGCTGAGGGATCATCTGTAAAGTTCACATCAGCGCAGGAAACGGAGGAGTTGTGTGCTGGAGCAGGAAAAACAATAAGTTGTGCTTTTTGTTTACATGTAATTTTTATTTATTTTGACAACTGTGTTTTTAAATTATTAAAATATGATCTTATTTATTTATTTATATTAATTTATTATCTATTAATTATTTGTTCAGAAAACCCCAACACAACAATAACAAATACTCTTTACTGTCTTTTTGTTCATTTGAAGATTTTCTAAAATTACATTTTTTTACAACTCTCATTATACACTGTATACAGTGTATAATGAGAGTTAAATGTATTCAGTGTATAATGAGTGTTGAATGTATTCAGTGTATAATGAGAGTTAAATGTATACAGTGTATAATGAGTGTTGAATGTATTCAGTGTATAATGAGTGTTGAATGTATTCAGTGTATAATGAGTGTTGAATGTATTCAGTGTATAATGAGAGTTAAATGTATACAGTGTATAATGAGTGTTGAATGTATTCAGTGTATAATGAGAGTTAAATGTATACAGTGTATAATGAGTGTTGAATGTATTCAGTGTATAATGAGTGTTACATGTATTCAGTGTATAATGAGAGTTAAATGTATTCAGTGTATAATGAGAGTTAAATGTATACAGTGTATAATGAGTGTTGAATGTATTCAGTGTATAATGAGAGTTAAATGTATACAGTGTATAATGAGTGTTGAATGTATTCAGTGTATAATGAGAGTTAAATGTATACAGTGTATAATGAGTGTTGAATGTATTCAGTGTATAATGAGAGTTGAATGTATTCAGTGTATAATGAGAGTTGAATGTATACAGTGTGTAATGAGTGTTGAATGTATTCAGTGTATAATGAGAGTTAAATGTATACAGTGTATAATGAGTGTTGAATGTATTCAGTGTGTAATGTGTGTTGAATGTATTCAGTGTGTAATGAGTGTTGAATGTATACAGTGTATAATGAGAGTTAAATGTATTCAGTGTATAATGAGAGTTGAATGTATTCAGTGTATAATGAGAGTTAAATGTATACAGTGTATAATGAGTGTTAAATGTATTCAGTGTATAATGAGTGTTGAATGTATTCAGTGTATAATGAGTGTTGAATGTATTCAGTGTATAATGAGAGTTAAATGTATACAGTGTATAATGAGTGTTAAATGTATTCAGTGTATAATGAGTGTTGAATGTATACAGTGTGTAATGAGTGTTAACTGTATACAGTGCGCGTGTTTATGGTGTGTAGTAGTTTATCAGCGGTCCCTCCGCGTGGCCACGCCCCTCCCCGCTCCACTCCGGAAGAGCTCGCGCTGTGTGAGTGTGTGTGTGTGTGTGTTGTGTACAGTGAGTGTGTGTACTGTAGAGTGTGTAGAGCGTGTGTAGTGCTCTGTGTGTAGTGTGTGTGTGTGTGAGTGTGAGTGTGTGTGTGTGTGTGATGGTGCGGGGCCGCATGGCCGCGGTGATGTGCGGCGCGCTGCTGCTGGGTCTCGCGCTGCTGCTGGCGCTCACGCTCAACTGCAGGTACGACCACCTTGTGTGAGTGTGTGTGTGTGTGTGTGTGTGTGTGTGTGTGTGATAAACAGTACTTCAGGCTCGCAGATGTGGTCATTTATCAGTGCAGGTGGTGGTGACGTGTCCCAGGTGAGGAGGCTCGCGCTCTGACAGCGGTCAGAGTGGATTAGCCGCGGTTACAGTGCAGTGCAGTTCAGTTCAGTGAGCGCAGTTGGTTTAACTTCACTGCTCAGTTCAGTGTTTAACTGTACAGTAGAGTCTTCGAGCCTCTGTCGGTTCCGGATGGTTCTGCACGGTGTTCTGCCTCTCTGATTGATTGGTATCACAGTGTAAAGGGTTCTAGTGGTCTAACAGGTGTTTCTTAGCTGATTCTGGTTCCTTAATGGGACCTAAAGATGTTCTACAGGAACCAGAGGTCGCTAACAGCCGACTGATTCCATATGGTTAGAGAAACCAAGTCCCCCCCCCTGCTAAAAAGGACCATTAGAACCATTAGGATTTGGTGATAGTTTTGCTTTCTAATGGGAATTGGCTTCATGGTTACCAGTAGAGACCACTGGTTTCCTGTAGAACACCTTTAGAACCCATTATGAAACAATTAAATGCGTCTGCAATCAGTCCCAGAGCAAGCTGGTCATGTTGGTCCACCAGCTTGTTCATTTTCTACTAGTTTGGTCATACTGGTTGGTCAGCTTGGTTATGCTGGGCGTATTGGTCACTCAGCTTGGTCAACTGGTCATACTGGTTGGTCAGCTTGGTCATGCTGGTCATGTTGGTCCACCAGTTTGGTCATACTGGTTGGTCAGCTTGGTCATGCTGGTCTACCAGCTTGGTCAGCTGGTTGTACTGGTTGGTCAGTTTGGTCATGCTGGTCATGTTGGTCTACCAGCTTGGTCATACTGGTTGGTCAGCTTGGTCATGCTGGTCTTGTTGGTCTACCAGCTTGGTCAGCTGGTTGTACTGTTTGGTCGTGCTGGTCATGTTGGTCTACCAGCTTGGTCATACTGGTTGGTCAGCTTGGTCATGCTGGTAATGTTGGTCTACTAGCTTGTTCATGGTCTACCAGATTGGTCATTTTGGTCTACCAGCTTGGTCATACTTGTTGGCAAGCTTGGTCAAGCTGGTCATGCTGGTCATATTGGTCATTCAGCTTGGTCAGCTGGTCATGCTGGTTGACCATCTTGATCATGCTGGTTGGTCATTTTGGTCATGATGGTCATGTTGGTCTACCAGCTTAGTCATGCAGCTGATACTGGTCATTCAGCTTGGTCAACTGGTCATGCTGGTGAATGTGCTTGGTCATGCTGGTCTATCAGCTTGGTCATACTGGTCATGGTTTCAAAGTTTGGTCATGGTGGTCATGCTGGCCCATTAACTTACCTCATCATGCTGGTCAGCTAGCTTAGTCATGCTGGTCATAGTGGTCATGCTAATCGGCCAGCAAGCTGGTCATGGTTGATGGTGTGACCAAGCAGCTTGACCAGCTAAACCATCACTGCTCAGCCAGCTCAGCTAGTCTACCAGACTAACCAGTTCAACCAGCCTGAGCTGTTTCAGCAGGTTCACTGTAGAGAAAGGCTCAGATGTCTTTACAGTGGTGGTGATAGGAACCAGGGGTCGCCATGACTACAACACAAATATAGACATTTTATTTACTATCCAGAACCACCAGTGAACCTACACGAGTCTTCTGAGTTTATATGAATGTTGATGATGGAAAATAGTGGAGAATCTGAAATAATAAGTTTTCTTTGGGGACTATTTTGCCTCACAGCGCCCTGCATGTATCCCTCCACCATGAATGGAGTTTAAGTTCTCTAAACTATCATAAAACAGTGTCTCAGTCATCAGGCAGTGAATTCATCACCATTTACTGTAGGAACTTTCTGTGAGGGAGCTTTTAGAGGTGGACGTCTGGTTCCTATCACCACCACTGTGAACAGTTCTGACTCTAGAACGGAGTGTTTTTACTAGAACAGAGTTAATAACAGCAATAATAATGATAATGATCTGTCTCTCTCTCTCTCTCTCTCTCTCTCTCTCTCTCTCTGTCTCTCTCTGTCTGTCTCTCTATCTGTCTCTCTCTCTTTCTCTCTCTGTCTCTCTGTCTCTCTCTCTGTCTCTCTCTCTGTCTGTCTCTCTGTCTCTCTCTGTCTGTCTCTCTCTGTCCGTCTCTCTGTCTCTCTCTCTCTCTCTCTCTGTCTCTCTCTGTCTGTCTCTCTATCTGTCTCTCTCTCTTTCTCTCTCTGTCTCTTTGTCTCTCTCTCTCTCTGTCTCTCTCTCTGTCTGTCTCTCTCTGTCTCTCTCTCTGTCTGTCTCTCTGTCTCTCTCTCTCTCTCTCTCTCTCACTTTCTCTCTCTGTCTGTCTGTCTGTCTGTCCCTCTCTCTGTCTCTCTCTCTCTGTCTCTCTCTCTGTCTCTCTCTCCAGCCGAGCGAAGGACGTGGTGGCTGCAGCTCGCACCCCGGTGCGGTTCTTCTCCCCTCAGGTTCCTGTGGTTGACCTGTTCCTGGGTCAGCAGGATCAGGCAGAGCGGCTGAGGGAGGGGGCCGATGTGTGTGTGCTGGTTTATTACGCCCCCTGGTGTGCGCACTCCATCAGGGCACGGGAGCAGGTCCAGCAGGTGGCGCTGCGCATGGCCGACCAGGTACTCAGTCACAGTAGAACCCTAATAATGCGTTCTTTAACCAAGCGGTTCCTGTGTACGTGTTCTGTGATGATGCGTTTCCTGTGTGGTTCCGTGTTCTGTGATGATGCGTTTCCTGTATAGTTACGTGTTCTGTGATGATGCGTTTCCTGTGTGGTTACGTGTTCTGTGATGATGCGTTTCCTGTATAGTTACGTGTTCTGTGATGATGCATTTCCTGTGTGGTTACGTGTTCTGTGATGATGCGGTTCCTGTGTGGTTCCGTGTTCTGTGATGATGCGTTTCCTGTATAGTTACGTGTTCTGTGATGATGCGTTTCCTGTGTGGTTCCGTGTTCTGTGATGATGCGTTTCCTGTATAGTTACGTGTTCTGTGATGATGCGTTTCCTGTGTGGTTACATGTTCTGTGATGATGCGTTTCCTGTGTGGTTCCGTGTTCTGTGATGATGCGTTTCCTGTATAGTTACGTGTTCTGTGATGATGCGTTTCCTGTGTGGTTACATGTTCTGTGATGATGCGTTTCCTGTGTGGTTCCGTGTTCTGTGATGATGCGTTTCCTGTATAGTTACGTGTTCTGAGATGATGCGTTTCCTGTGTGGTTACGTGTTCTGTGATGATGCGGTTCCTGCGTGGTTACGTGTTCTGTGATGATGCGGTTCCTGCATGGTTACGTGTTCTGTGATGATGCGTTTCCTGTGTACGTTGTCTGTGATCATGCGTTTCCTGTGTACATGTTCTGTGATGATGCGTTTCCTGTGTACGTGTTCTGTGATGATGCGTTTCCTGTGTACGTGTTCTGTGATGATGCGTTTCCTGTGTACATGTTCTGTGATGATGCGTTTCCTGTGTACATGTTCTGTGATGGTGCGTTTCCTGTGTACGTTGTCTGTGATCATGCGTTTCCTGTGTACATGTTCTGTGATGATGCGTTTCCTGTGTACGTGTTCTGTGATGATGCGTTTCCTGTGTACGTGTTCTGTGATGATGCGTTTCCTGTGTACATGTTCTGTGATGATGCGTTTCCTGTGTACATGTTCTGTGATGATGCGATTCCTGTGTGGTTCCGTGTTCTGTGATGATGCGATTCCTGTGTACGTGTTCTGTGATGATGCGTTTCCTGTTTGGTTACGTGTTCTGTGATGATGCGTTTCCTGTGTGTTTACTTGTGTATTAATGATGCGTTTCCTGTGTGGTTACCTGTTTATTAATGATGCGTTTCCTGTGTGTTTACTTGTGTATTAATGATGCGTTTCCTGTGTGTTTACTTGTGTATTAATGATGCGTTTCCTGTGTGGTTACTTGTGTATTAATGATGCGTTTCCTGTGTGGTTACTTGTTTATTAATGATGCGTTTCCTGTGTGTTTACTTGTGTATTAATGATGCGTTTCCTGTGTGGTTACGTGTGTATTGATGATGCGTTTCCTGTGTGGTTACGTGTTCTGTGATGATGCGGTTCCTGTGTGGTTACGTGTTCTGTGATGATGCGTTTCCTGTGTGGTTACGTGTTCTGTGATGATGCGTTTCCTGTGTGGTTACGTGTTTATTAATGATGCGTTTCCTGTTCCTGCAGGTTCAGTTCATAGCGGTGAACTGCTGGTGGAATCAGGGAAAGTGCCGGAAGCAGAAGAACTTCTTCCGCTACCCCGTTATTCACCTGTTCTACAGAAGGTGAGAGACGCGGTCTGAAGGCGTGTGGTCATTCTGTTGTTGACCTCACGTCCATTTCAGGAGCTGTGGGTCTGAGCTGTTCACTCTATGAGAAAAATGAATGAGTGCTGTTTTCCAGAATCGCTGCTGTCCCTCAGTCTGGAAACGCGTTCGAAAGCCGATACGTTTAGTCCTGAGTTTACAAACCTCACCGGATCCTCCGGGTGATGAGGTCGTTACGCAGCGGCAGTTAATCAGGAA
>NW_023496024.1:0-30000 GCF_904425465.1 Colossoma macropomum | reverse complement strand
CCAAACACCATTCAGACACCAAACACCACTCAGACACCAAACACCACTCAGACACCAGACACCACTCAGACACCAGACACCAAACACCACTCAGACACCAAACACCACTCAGACCTCAGACCCCAGACACCACTCAGACACCAGACACCAGACACCACTCAAACACCAGACACCAAACACCACTCAGACACCAGACACCACTCAGACACCAGACACCACTGAGACACCAAACACCACTCAGACACCAAACATCACACAGACACCAAACATCACACAGACACCAGACACCACTCAGACACCAGACACCACTCAGACACCAGACACCATTCAGACACCAAACACCACTCAGACACCAAACACCACTCAGACACCACTCAGACACCACTCAGACACCAAACACCACTCAGACACCAGACACTACTCAGACACCGAACACCACTCAGACACCAGACACCACTCAGACACCAAACACCACTCAGACACCACTCAGACACCAGACACCACTCAGACACCAGACACCAAACACCACTCAGACACCAGACACCATTCATACACCAAACACCACTCAGACACCACTCAGACACCAGACACCACTCAGACACCAGACACCACTCAGACACCCAACACCACTCAGACATCAGACACCTCTCAGACACCAAACATCACACAGACACCAGACACCACTCAGACACCAGACACCAAACATCACACAGACACCAGACACCACACAGACACCAAACACCACTCAGACACCAGACACCACTCAGACACCAGACACCAAACACCACTCAGACACCAAACACCACTCAGACACCAGACACCACTCAGACACCAAACACCACTCAGACACCAAACACCACTCAGACACCAGACACCATTCAGACACCAAACACCACTCAGACACCACTCAGACACCAGACACCACTCAGACACCAGACACCACTCAGACACCAGACACCACTCAGACACCCAACACCACTCAGACATCAGACACCTCTCAGACACCAAACACCACTCAGACACCAAACATCACACAGACACCAGACACCACTCAGACACCAGACACCAAACATCACACAGACACCAGACACCACACAGACACCAGACACCACACAGACACCAAACACCACTCAGACACCAGACACCACTCAGACACCAGACACCACTCAGACACCAGACACCAAACACCACTCAGACACCAGACACCACTCAGACACCAAACACCACTCAGACACCAGACACCACTCAGACGCCACTCAGACACCACTCAGACACCAAACACCACTCAGACACCACTCAGACACCAAACACCACTCAGACACCAAACACCACTCAGGCACCACTCAGACACCAAACACCACTCAGACACCACTGAGACACCAAACACCATTCAGACACCAAACACCACTCAAGACACCAAACACCACTCAGACACCAGACACCACTCAGACACCACTGAGACACCAAACACCATTCAGACACCAAACACCACTCAAGACACCAAACACCACTCAGACACCAGGCACCACTGAGACACCAAACACTCAGCTCATCGACTAAATCTGGAGAGTTAGACTCTCACTGAAATAACACTTCAAAGACACGACAGACAGACAGACAGAGGGATAGATGGATAGATAGATGGATATAAATAGATAGATATGTAGGTAGATAGGTAGACAGACAGACAGACAGACAGACGGGCGGATGGATAGACAGACAGACAGATAGATAAATAGATAGACAGATGGATGGATGGACAGACAGACAGATAGACAGACGGATGGATGGACAGACAGACAGATAGACAGACGGATGGATGGATGGATGGATGGACGGACAGACAGACAGACAGACAAATAGATAGACAGACAGACAGATAAATAGATAGATGGATAGATAAATAGATAGACAGTCAGACAGACAGATGGATGGACAGACAGATAGATCGACAAACAGATAAATAGATAGATGGATAGATAGATAGATAGATCGACAGATAGATAGGTGGATAGATAGACGGATAGATAGATAGATAGATAGATAGATAGACAGACAGACAGACAGACAGATATATAGATAGACAGACAGACAGATAGATAGATAGATAGATAGATAGACGGATAGATAGATAGATAGATAGACAGACAGACAGACAGATAGACAGATAGATATATAGATAGATAGATAGATAGATAGATAGACGGATAGATAGATGAACAGACAGACAGACAGATGGATGAAGGTGCTGCCCCCTGCTGGACGCTGAAGGTTCTGCTGTGTGGTGTGTGGTCAGGTGTTCTCGCGGGCGGGGAGGAACTTCACTGCTGAGGAGATCTGTAACTGGGTCTACGAGAACAGAGAGAGCGTCGTTCACTGGATCCAGCCAAAGGGAGCGAAGAGCTACTCCCTGGAGGCGGAGCTTCACAAAGGACCCGCCCTGCTCACGTTCCTCCCACACAATCCACTCACGGCCAGTCATCACCTGCTCTCTGAGGTAAACCCCGCCCACTTTCTGATCTATACATGCATTTATCATAAACAGTCTGTCTTTGTTAATTTAATCTCTCTTTCTGGTTATTTCTGTGGTTTGATTAGATCACTGGATTAATAGAACCTGGGAGCATTTCTACACTTTGTTTTGTAGAACGGGATAAATATAACCTGGAATTATTTATTCAGTTTGTTTTGTAGTATGGGATTAATATCACCTGGGATTATTTCTACAATTTGTTTTATAACACAGGATCAGTATAACCGCAGGTTGTTTGTATTATTTGTTTTATAGCACAACATTAATATATTCTGGCATTATTTCTACATTTTAATTTTGTAGCACTGGATTAATATAATTTGGGATTATTTCAACAGTTTGTTTTGTAGCATGGGATTATTTCTATAATTTGTTTTATAACATGGGATCAATATAGTCTCAGGCTATTTCTATTATTTGTTTTATAGCACGAGATTAATATAACCTGGTATTGTTTTTAGTTTTTTTGTAGCACAGAATTAATATAACCTGGGATTATTTCTACAGTTTGTTTTGTAGTACAGCATTAATATAACCTGGGATTATTTCTACAGTTTGTTTTGTAGTACAGCATTAATATAACCTGGGATTATTTCTACAGTTAGTTTTGTAGCACAGGATTAATATAACCTGGGATTATTATTATTTCTGTGCTTTGATATATACTACAGGAGCAGTTGTCATTTACCTCTGTCTCTCTCTCCCTCCCTCTCTCTCTCTCTCTCTCTCTCTCTCTCTCTCTCTCTCTCTCTCTCTCTCCCTCCCTCCCTCCCTTTCTCTCCCTCTCTCCCTTTCTCTCCCTCTCTCCCTTTCTCTCCCTCTCTCCCTCTCTCTCCCTCTCTCTCTCCCTCTCTCTCTCCCTCTCTCTCCCTCCCTCTCTCTCCCTCCCTCTCTCTCTCTCTCTCTCTCTCTCTCTCTCCCTCTCTCTCCCTCTCTCTCCCTCCCTCTCTCTCTCTCTCTCTCTCTCTCTCTCTCTCTCTCTCTCTCAGGTAGCGGACATAGCTCTGCGTTATCACTCATGTTGTGTATCGGAGCTCCAGACGGAGGGTGGGGTCTCAGCCCCCCACTCAGGGTCCCCCCTGCCTGGGCCGCGGTGCTGCCAGTCCCTGCTATTGCCCAGCTGGAGGTTCGAGTCTGCTAATGCTAGCGCTAACACTAGCATCTGCGAGCTGTGCGTGAACCGCTTTGCTCCGGGTTCTACCTCACGTCCCACCCTGCCGCGTTCTCACTGCTCAGTGATGGAGCTGGAGGCGGTTCTGGACTCATATTTGAGAAACGCTGTGGTTCCAGCGCCCCCTACCTGCACCAATGTGCAGAACACCTACAGCCCCTTCAGCCACTACAGCGCCTGCTGCCGGACCTTCCCTGCAGATGCCCGGACCCCAGCGTGGGCAGGGCCACACTGCCTCCCGGTGGTGGACGCAGTATCAGGTCTGCGCTGCCGGACCAATAAGACGCTGCGGTTTTACCTGCTGGACTCGCACCTGTCCTGGCCTCTGGCAGAAAGGCTCGGAGCGCTGAGCAACCGCAGCACAGACACCTTCACCACCATCGTTAACCTGAGGGATGAAACGCACTACGTCCTGGAGAACGCCAGGAAAGACTCACTAGGTACGCGCAGACACGACGGTGACAACAAAGAACAAAGAGAAACAATTCTGTTCTTCGTCAAAGGAGAATTTCTTTGATTTATCAAAATTCCTGCATAATTAAGGGGTTGAGATGTAAACAGAGTCATTCAGCGTCGTTTGGTGTGAAACGATCCGTTCTAGAGAAGCTAGATCCTACAGCATCCTAGCGTCCATGTGTATACCATAGCAACTGCCTAGCAACATCCTAGCAACCACCTTAGATACCATACCAACAACCTAGCAACCACCAGAGCTACCATAGAAAACACACAGCAACAACCTACAAACCACTTTAGTCCCCTGCACTGGTGTTTAGCGTTCCGGCAACCATCAGAGATACTATAGTAACCAGTTAGCAGCACCCTAGCAGCCACCTGGGATACCATAGCAATCACCTACCTATACCCTAGCAACCATCTGGGAACCCATAGCAACCAAACCAAAAGAGATAGCATAGCAACCAGTTAGCAACACCCTAGCAACTTCCTGGGATACCATAGTAACCGGTTAGCAACACCTTAGCAACCGCTTCGGAAATCATAACAATCACTGAGCAACACCCTAGCAACCAAACTGGACACCGTAGCAAGTGCCTAGTAACCACCTGGAATAAAATTGCAATCACTTAGCAACACCCAAACAACCAGCAGAGATACCATAGCAACAAGTTAGCAACACCCCAACAACCAGCAGAGATACCATAGCAACAAGTTAGCAACACCCCAACAACCAGCAGAGATACCATAGCAACAAGTTAGCAACACCCAAACAACCAGCAGAGATACCATAGTAACTGCCTAGAAACACCCTACCTCCCTTGGATATTACAATAACTTCTTTTGAAATCATACCATTCACTAAGCAACACCCTAGCAACCACCTTGGATACCATAGCAAGTGCCTAGTAACTACCTGGGATACAACTGCAACCACTTGGCAACAACCTAGCCACTACCGAAAATACCATAGCAACCACCTAGCAACACCCAAACAACCAGTAGAGATACCAAAGTAACAGCTTAGCCACACCCTGCCACCTCCCTGGGATATTATAGTAACCACCTAGCAACACCCTAGCAACTACCTGGAACACCTTAGTAAGCATGAAGCAACATCCTAGTAACCACCTCGGATACCAAAGGAGCCATCTAGCAACCACTAGAGATACTGTATCATAGCAACCGGTCTGCAGTGCCCGAGCGGCTGTGCTACCTTCATGAAGAGAACTGTGCTTCCAGCTGACCTGATAGAAACGATGCGTGGAAACACGGTTTCAGAAAAACAGCCGAACTACCAGCTATTCAAATTTACATACTTGAATATTTTAATTCTGAGGTTTATTGAATATTATTGATTATCTGTTGCAGCGCTTTCGCGTGGACTAGCTAGTGGACCAGAACACAAGAGCACCACTGAGAACCTAACACACAGTCTTCTCTCTCTCCCGCAGAACGCTTCATCCTGAACTTCAGCGCCCCCTACAGCCCCCTCCACAGACACCTGGTGGGCCACAGAGAACTACATCCCCCAAAATCCCTCATTCAGGAAGTGACCACAGGCTCCTTTATGGACACAGTGATGGACCCTGAGAGGGTGAGGACGCGCCTCTGTTTACGCTTTACGTTCTATGTTTTATTTAAATTAGGAGTTTTAATGTTATGGATTATTATATAAAATGATTTAAATAAGGATTTAATATTATTAGAATGGACTACATTTATTACACATCTACCACTGAGTGTCTCTCTCTCTGTCTCTCTCTCTCTCTCTCTCTCTCTCTCAATTTTCAGTTCACTTCAATAAGCTTTATTGGTATGACCATATTCATTTACAGTTTTGCCAAAGCATCATCAAAAGGAACAAGAAGAATTAACATTTAGAACATAGAGCTTTAGAACAAGAGCAAGAGCAATATTTAATGGTTCTTTTTTGGATTTTGAGCAGTGGACATTGGCCGAATTCAGCTCTGCAGGCGTTGTTCGTTGCTCTCCTGTGAACTTGCAGGATGTTTTTACAGAATTCGATGTGCAGGATTTCTACTGGGTGTTTGTCCCAGAGGTCAAAATTTAGGTTTGAGAGTGGCCCCCATACCTCACTGCCATACAGGAGAACCGGTTCTGTAACTGATTGGAACAGCTTGAGCCAGATCTGAATTGGTATTTGAAAGTGAATTTGTGGTTTGATTGCGTAAAAAGCCCTGCGCGCTTTCTCTCTCAGCTCATTGGCTGCTGGATTGAAGTTTCCAGTTGAACTGATCTTCAATCCTGAATAACTGAACTCTTTACAGCTGTCTAATTTGAGTGTTCCTAATGTGAAGCTGGATGTGTTTCCCTGAGATCTGGATCTTTTTTGGAAAATGTTTTGGTCTTTTTCAGGTTTACTGCCAGGGCCCAGGTCTGGTAGTGCTGCTCCAGCAGGTCCAGGTTCTGCTGTAGGCCCTGTTCTGTGGGGGACAGCAGAACCAGGTCATCTGCATAGAGCAGGAACTTGATTTCTGAGTGGTGCAGAGTGAGACCAGGTGCTGCAGAGCGCTCTAAAGCTGTGGCCAGTTCATTATTGTAAGTGTTGAATAGAGTTGGGCTTGAGCAGCAGCCTTGTCTCACTCCGCGCTCCTGAGAGAGGAAAGTCGTCCTTTTGGTGCCAATTTTTATACCGCATTTGTGTACATGGATTTAATGATGTCATATGTTTTACCCCCAACACCACTTTAAGAACTTTATAAAATAGTCCGTTGTGCCAAATAGTATCAAAAGCCTTTTTGAAATCAATGAAACATGAATAGTTTGTTTTTATTTTGATTTGCGTGTAAATCGATTAGGGTGTGTAGGGTGTAAATATGGTCTGATGTGCGGTGATTTGGTATGAATCCAATCTGACTTTTACTCAAGACACTGTGCTTCATAAGGAAGTCTATGAGTCTGGAATTGATAACGCTGCAGAGCCCCTTCCCCAGATTACTGTTCACACAGACGCCTCGGTAGTTATTAGGGTCGAATTTATCTCCACTCCTGTAGATGGGCGTGATAAGACCTCGACTCCAGATGTCAGGGAAATAACCTGCACTCAGAATCATGTTAAACAGTTTGAGAAGGGCCAGTTGGAATTTTAATGCTTGTGTTTTTAATCATTTTGTTCAATATGCCGTCAGGCCCACTGGATGTTTTAGGTTTTAGATGAGATATTTTATCTCTCAGTTCCTGCTCAGTAATGGGGGAGTCCAGGGGATTCTGGGAGCCTTTTACTGCCAAATCTAATGTGTTTAGTTTTTCAGTTATGTTGTTTTGTTCAGGTTTGATGTTGCTGGGTACTTTATTATATAATGAAGTGTGTGATCCATATGTCTCTCTCTCTCTCTCTGTCTCTCTCTCTGTGTCTCTCTCTGTCTCTCTCACTCTCTCTCTCTCTCTCTGTCTCTCTCTCTCTCTCTCTCTCTCTGTGTCTCTCTCTGTCTCTCTCACTCTCTCTCTGTCTCTCTCTGTCTCTCTCTCTCTCTGACTCTCTCTCTCTCTCTCTCTCTCTCTCTCTGTCTCTCTCTCTGTCTCTCTCTCTCTCTCTCTCTCTGTGTCTCTCTGTCTCTCTCTCTCTCTCTCTGTCTCTCTCTCTCTCTCTCTCTGTCTCTCTCTCTCTCTCTCTCTCTCTCTCTCTCTCTCTCTGTGTCTCTCTCTGTCTCTCTCTCTCTCTGACTCTCTCTCTCTCTCTCTCTCTCTCTCTCTGTCTCTCTCTCTCTCTCTCTCTCTCTCTCTCTCTCTGTGTCTCTCTCTGTCTCTCTCACTCTCTCTCTGTCTCTCTCTGTCTCTCTCTCTCTCTGACTCTCTCTCTCTCTCTCTCTCTCTCTCTCTGTCTCTCTCTCTGTCTCTCTCACTCTCTCTCTCTCTCTGTCTCTCTCTCTCTCTCTCTCTGTCTCTCTCTCTGTAGGATGTACTGCTGTTCTACTACACAGGTTGGTGTGGGTTCTGTACGGTTCTGAATCATGTTCTCCTGCAGCTGGCTCGACTCTTTCAGGGAAACAGCGCCCTCACAGTGGCCAGGTCAGGATTTACACTCTGCTCTTCTCATTAAAAGATGGTGTTTAAATTGGTTGAATTATTTATAGAAACTGTTGTTGTTGTTGTTGTTGTTGTTGTTGTTTATCAGGGTGAACGTCGGCCTTAACGACCTGCCCTGGGAGTTCATGGTGGATCACCTGCCCTCCTTTCTCTTCTTCCCCAAACACAGGTACGCCTTCAGTCTCAGTTCCGTGCACACGCCTACACACGGCCTGTGCAAAGGTTTGTGCACCCCCGGTTACATTCCATGCTGTTGTTGATGTTCTGAGTGTGAATATGTAAACACACCCTCTACAGAGACACACTACAGCACATTTAACACACAGTTACTGTTTACTCTGTTTATTTCGCCTTATTCCTGCGTCCCATGATGCCTTGAGTGATTTATGTACAGACCTTCATTTAAACTCATTAACTGTGTTTACACAGAGAGTCTCTGATAGTAAGAGGATAGGGGGCGCTGTCGGCCCGCTGATGGCACATCGGTGGTTAATTAGAGTATTAGACCAAACTCCACTGATCATCTCTGATTTCTTTAGTTCTACTCTGTAGTTAGTTTGGTAAGTGATGTTAATCCAGCTCAGTTTCAGCAACACCGTTTCCTATAAACTCACTTTATATCAGGCCTGGTCTTTTTTTCTCTCA
The DNA here is from genome assembly GCF_904425465.1 of Colossoma macropomum. NCBI lineage: Eukaryota > Metazoa > Chordata > Actinopteri > Characiformes > Serrasalmidae > Colossoma > Colossoma macropomum. The sequence continues at coordinate 21,145 of NW_023496024.1, read as the reverse complement.
GGTGTTTGTAATGTTTGTCTTAGTTTCTAAAATAAAAGTCTCTGTACATTTAAAATCTGTTTGAGGAGAAACTAGGTAGAGCTTGTCTGCAGGACAGTAATCTGGGTGGTCCGAGGGGGACCAGCAGTGGGAAACAGTCAGTGGGGTGCCTCCTTATCAAGCCAGTGGACCGATACATGCTCACTGTCTGGGGTCAGATACAGAGAGCCATAAAGCAGAGCCTGTAGAGCGATGTAGAAACCTGCTTATAAAGCATTAATAACACTCCTCGTACGCTCACCGTGGCGGCGCGCTATGTTAGCGCCGAGCTGGCGGGGTTAGCTCAGCGCTGTAGTTTAAATATGAACGCGTTTGGCTCATAACAGGCCTGTAGGTGACTTTCTTTACTCTGTCTCAGTTTTTGAGTTGCACTTTAATTAAAGGAGTAAACTTGGAGTCCTTTATTGTAGCATTAGCCTGTTAGCTTTTTGCAACCTGCTCTGTCTGCTAGTGAGGACAGAGTATACCCAGAAACAAAGAGAATATAATGTGTAAAACAAGTTAAACTGAGTCTGATTTTGTTGCCACCTATTGGAGGATTAGAGAATTGCAGGCTGTTATTGCTGTAATTTTGTAATTTTTTGGTCACATGAAAAAAAGGTGAATTGGAAAATATAAAATAACTTAATAAACAATAATTGTGTATTAAAATGTGCAGAGGTGTGTCTCCATAGAGGATGTCACTATTATCATCGTATATCTTTATACTTATTTTTTGTTGAATTATTTTTTAGAAGTATTTTTATTAGTAAAAGTAATTTAGAAGTAATTTTTATTTTACACTTATTTTTTAATTTGTACATTTTTGTCTTCTCTTATGCTGACTTTTATTTGCAAATAAAATTGTAAAGCACTTTTAGCTACATTTTAATGTATGTAATATAATATATATTATGCTTTTTAATAAAGTTTGTTATTATTATTATTATTATTATTATGTAAATAAATCAGAGTTTATTTGAGGTTTGTTTATATCCTCTGTTCTCACAGGAAGCAGATGAGCGTGAAGTTTCCAGACTCCTCCCCAGTCACGGTGCCCAACCTGCTGCGCTTCATCCTGCGGCACACAGGCCACGCCCCCGGCATCCAGGGGGCGGGTCCGAAGTCCCTGCTGGAGGCGGAGCTGCGCGCACTGCAGGGGGAGGTGCTGTCCCTGCAGCAGGCGCGGGAGCGGCTCTCCCAGCAGCTGGCCGCTCTGTGGCGGGAAAACCGCCGGCTAGCGCTGCACATGCGGGCGCTGACCTCCCACAACGCCGAGCTGCAGTCCCACAATGCCGAGCTGCAGGCTCAGAGTGGCCGGCTGGAGACGCTGTACCGCGAGAAGAGCCGGCAGCTGGCGGACGCCGTGAACCGGCTGCAGGAGCTAGCTAACGCTTCAGAGGAACTGCTGACGGAGAACTCGCTGCTGAAGGTGCTGCTGACGGTGCTGAAGGAGAGAGAGAGGGAGAGCGAGGGAGAGCAGAGCGACGGAGGAAGGAAGAAGGGAACGGAAGAGGCTTCCTGACGGACAGCGGGAGAGTCGGGAGGCGTGGCGCTGAGGGCCGAGCTGAGACGGCAGCCTGTGGACGTCAGCAGAGGAGAGGAAACGGCGCAGGAATGTGGTGAAAGTTAAAATGGGCAGTTTTTCTCGTTAGTCTGAGGATCATCAGCTCAGCTGAAGTCGGTCGGTGTCTGAGATGCGCTTGTTTAGGTTCATCGCTGGAGCTGCGAGGCTGATGTAGCTGATAGATTGTGTGAATCCAGCGCTTCACAAATAAACCGATTAGAGAGCTGTTTTTGTTGCCACCTAGTGGAGGCTTAGAGAACTGCAGGTACTGTATTCTACTGATATACATATATCGCTGCTGTCGGAAGATCTCCAGTTTTTATGTTTTTCAGTGTTTGACCTGATTTGAAAATACCTGTTACCCTTTACATTGTGTGTAAATCTCATGATGAATGGACCAAAAGAAACGACCCAAAATGACTTGGAAAACATTCTGGTTCCATTGACTTACATTAAAGGTAGAGTATGTTTTTTCCTTCTCCTGTAAAGTTACAGTTTTGTTCCGACAGCAGTGATATTCTACTGTATATGTATGATAAGTCTGCTATAGTCTGCTGTTTGTCGCTGCTGTCAGAAGAAAACGAAGAAAATCTCCAAAAAAACGTAACTTTATAGGAAAAACGCTCTTAACTTTTAATGGATAAATGATTTTTTCCAAGTAACTTTGGAGGATTTCTGTTTGTCCGTTTATAGTGAAACTTTGACACGTCAAAGAGGGCGATGAGCCTTTTCAAACTGTGTCCATAATAATCATGATCAATCACATTATTTTGTATAGTTAATTGTGATTAATCACATATCTTCTTATAATTTGGTCCTAAAATGGACTTTCTTAAAATATGAGCACCTAAAATAAAGAACCTAAAATATGCTCTTTATTTACGTATTGACTTTTCTTTTTTTAAGTTTAACAAGATGAAACACTTTAATAATTTACATAATATAAAGTAGTAAATAAACAGTGTAAAAGCAATAGATGAGGATATACATATAATAAATGGAATTAAAATAAAACCGAACATGTAAAAGTCCACATTGATACATAACGAGCTGCTAAATGATCAAAATAATTGATTGATCTCATTATTTTGTCTGCTTAACTGCGATTAATGTCCATCGAGCCTCACATGTGAAGATGTTTATGGATGACAGTGTGTTGCACAGTGTCATTAGTGTCTGTTGGAGATTCCACAGCAGCTCCACTGGGTTTTATGCTAATGCTAATGCTAATGGATTTCCTTTAAGATTCATTGTCTCCTAGGTTAGCCTCGTAGCTCCAGCGCTAAAGCTAAAGAAACTTAGAACAGAGATGCATTAGAAATGAATTTTTGATGGAGGTGCTGCCCCCTAGTGGAGGCTTTGAGAACCGCAGGCTCTTGCTGTAGTTTCTCAGCTTAGTGCAGTGAAGTTAATCACATTCAGATCACAAAGCGGATAAATCGCTGCAGATTCAGGAAAACATGGCGACGATCCTTCATTTCAGAGCTCCGTCCTTCTGGAGCCGCAGTCAAGCGTCAGACTGCGAGGAGGTTTTAGCGACGGTGATGTTCTGAGAGGCGCGTCTGTGGAAACTGGTTTCCACCCCTGGAGATATTTACTAAATCATAATAATGAGTCAGTTTTCCTTAATTATCTCATTATAAAGACTCATAATAATGTCTGTAATAATTATGGCTTCATATTATGAGAGTTAAAGTTATGAAATGTGAAGCCATAATTATGAGAGATATTATTATGACATGTTAAGTCATCATTTATGGGATATTAAGTCATTGGTGTGATATTGAATTTCATTATTATGAGATTCTAAATCAAATTTATGAGATAATAAGTCATTAGGAGATATTATGCCATGATTGAGATTAAGTCTAACTATTATGAGATAGTAAGTCATAATTATGAGATAGTAAGTCATAATTATCTCATAATTATGAGATAGTAAGTCATAATTATCTCATTATTATAAGATATTAAATCATAATTATGTAAAACGACCTCATTATTATGATTTACTGAATGGTTATTTATTGTTCTCCAGTGGTGGAAATGAGCTTCCGTAGAACGTTCTAAAACAAACAAACAAATAAAACCCTAATGAGCCGAATGAACACGGAACCGAATACATGCCGGATCGTTTGCGATGTTCTGAAATGTTCTCCAGAGCGTCTGAGTGGGATTGTTCTAGACGTTGTGTTGACATTCCGAGCGGGACTGTACGGCGTTTGGGCCGAGCTGACTCTCTGAATCCTCTCTTCCTCCGACTGAGGACAGTTTGTGATGTTTCTTGTTTTTCATACGTTTCTTCTTCGCTAAAGCTTCTATTTTTCCACCAATCCTCTGAAAGTGTTTGTTGTTGAATTCAGGTATCGCTGCAGGACGTCCTGCTGCGCCTCGTTTACAGGGAATATTGCACAGATTTGTACTGATTAAACAGGTTTGATTACTCAGCTGTGGCTCCTGTCTGTTTATTTAAGATCTGTGATCCTGAAGAAGGGGAACATCTCTCATCGCATCTGGTCACCACATGAGGGCGCTAAACCCTTAATGTGATGCACGTTTGGTTGGAGCAAAAAATGTGGAACCAGCTGAGCTGAGGGGCCTGAAGAGAACATTATACACATATCACTATACCATACAGTCCCACTGTAGCTCTACAGTTACAGACTGTAGTCCATCTGTTTCTCTGATACTTTGTTAGCCCCCTTTTACCCTGTTCTTCAGTGGTCAGGACCCCCATGGACCCTCACAGAGCAGGTACTATTTGGGTGGTGGGTCATTCTCAGCACTGCAGTAACACTGACGTGGTGGTGGTGTGTTAGTGTGTGTTGTGCTGGTCTGAGTGGATCAGACACAGCAGTGCTGCTGGAGTTTTTAAACACCTCAGTGTCGCTGCTGGACTTAGAATAGTCCACCAACCAAAAATATCCAGCCAACAGCGTCCTGTGGGCAGCGTCCTGTGACCGCTGATGAAGGACTAGAGGATGACCAACACAAACCGTGCAGCAGCAGATGAGCTATCGTCTCTGACTTTACATCTACAAGGTGGACTGACAAGGTAGGAGTGTCTAATAGAGTGGACAGTGAGTGGACACAGTGTTTAAAAACTCCAGCAGCACTGCTGTGTCTGATCCACTCGCACCAGCACAACACACACTAACACACCACCACCACATCAGTGTTACTGCAGTGTCTGATTTTGGAGGTTTGATTTCTACCTGCAGTAAAACACATTGACTGTTCACACAGCAGCAGAACCAGCAGCAGAGCTGAATCAGGAGTGGGACTTTGTAGTTTGCTAGTGATCTTACTCTGTAGTTTAGTAGTGATCTTAGTCTAATGATCTTAGTCTAGGAGTTTACTAGTGGTCTTACTCTAGTGGTCTTACTCTGTAGTTTACTAGTGGTCTTACTCTAGTGGTCTTACTCTAGTGGTCTTACTCTGTAGTTTACTAGTTGTCATGCTCTAGTTATCTGCTCTAATTATCTCGCTCTGTGTAGTTTACTAGTGATCTTATGAACTCCGGGAGAGCAGAATGTTTAGGTGATGCTGAGTTGCTGCACTAAAATGTCTGCTTTTTATTAATTTTACTACATTTCCAAAAATCATATGTGTCTGTGATGCTAATTCGAGTTAATTTAGTCCAGTTTTTACATTTTCTAATTTGCTGTGTTTGTGTATCAGCATCAGCAGGTATTTACATAAATAATGATTATCAGCGGCCCACAATTTTCACATCAGAGTGTCCATACTCCTCCTCCTCCTCCTCCTCCTCCTCCTCCTCCACCTACTACTACTAATGAGGATGATGATGATGATGATGATGAATCAGATCCGTGTTTAGTGGGTGGTGATGGAGTGTGTGGAGCTTGAAGTCTCACAGATCCTTTCAGAATCACTGAATGTGGGTATCTGTCCTCACATTGAACTGACCATCACATCAGTGTCCAGGAGGAACTAACATGAATTACAACACTCTCACATGACTGACCACAGTGTACATAGTGGAGAGAGAGAGAGAGAGAGAAAGAGAGGGAGGGCGAGAGAGAGAGAGGGAGGGCGAGAGAGAGAGGGAGAGAGAGAGGGAGATATACACGCAATCAGCACTTATACAGTACTTTCTATTAGGAGGAATATAACACACACACACACACATATATATATATATATATATGTAGAGAAACAGACGCTACCGAAACAGACACTACCGAAACAGTCACTACCGAAACAGACACTACCAATACAGTCACTACCGAAACAGACACTACCGTAAGTCACTACCGAAACAGACACTACCGAAACAGACACTACTGAAACAGACACTACCAATACAGTCACTACTGAAACAGACACTACCGTAACAGTCACTACCGAAACAGACACTACCGAAACAGACACTACTGAAACAGACACTACCAATACAGTCACTACCGAAACAGACACTACTGAAACAGACACTACCGTAAGTCACTACCGAAACAGTCACTACCGAAACAGACACTACTGAAACAGACACTACCAATACAGTCACTACCGAAACAGACACTACCAATACAGTCACTACCGAAACAGACACTACCGTAACAGTCACTACCGAAACAGACACTACCGTAACAGTCACTACCGAAACAGACACTACCGAAACAGACACTACCGACACAGACACTACTGAAACAGAGACTACTGAAACAGTCACAGAGTTACAGTTTCTAGGCTATGAAGGACCAACTGGGTGAACCATTCTGCTACAGCGCCACCCTGAGGCAGAGCAGTGCTGCAGCTCTAGTTAGTTAAGAACACCAGAGACAGAAGCTGATTGTGGGGGAAGCAGATAAACAATCAGCTTCACTGAGTCTGGATTTGGACAGCATAACAACATAAAGGCCCCCCCCTGAATTTTACACTGCGAGACAGTCAGAGGGTTATTTAATGGATCCAAGACCCCTCAGGACCCCCTGTATTTTGCAGCATGATGTCTACTATGGATTATGCAGTATCTACTTATTCAGCATCTGCTTATTCAGTACCTTCTATTCAGTATCTTCTATTATTCAGTATCTACTATGAATTAAATAACAACTATGAACTATTCAGTATCTGATATGAATTAATTAAGGTCTGCTATGAATTATTCAGTATGTACTATGTGGTCTACCTGGTCTTCCAGGTGGTTGTTAGGAGTCCCGTTTTCTCTGTCAGTTTTGGAAACTCCTGTTCTTTTATATTGACGTTGTTCTCTCTTATGTGAGTGGATTATTTTATATCTAACCTGCTCATAAACATCCGACAGATCAATAACATCTGATTAGAGAGCGAGAGAGAGAGAGAGAGAGAGAGAGAGAAACAGAGAGAGAGAGAGAGAGAGAAACAGAGAGAGAGAGGCAGAAAAGAGCTGTGTCCATTGACGGGGAGTGGTTGTGGTCAGGACCGTCCAGCTGAGTGTTTGTCAGTGTTTGTTTAAAAATCCACACTTCAGGACTCAGTCCAGCACTTCCAGCTCCAGACCTGTGAGTACAGCTGTTTATTAATGTTACTGAGCTGGTTATGGTTATGGTTATGGTTATTGTTCCGCTGTGTAACAGTCTGAAGGTGGAGGCTGAATATGAAACAGCGTTTGCTCAGTGTATCGAGTTTCAGTGCAGCGTTCACAGCTCCTCCACTCACAAACTCAGAGCATGAGAAAGTGTAAAAAGGATTCTTCATTAAAATAACTGAACTGAACAGTCTGAGAGTTTCATGATGTAAAGAATCGTTTAGTAAAACTGAGTCATTTTGAAACCAGAGCTTTACAGTGTGAGTTATTACTGTACTGCATCACTCAGTTTCTGGATCAGAGAGGCTTTAAAGTTTGTCTATAACTCTTTCTGATAAAACTGAAACGTGTGGGAATTATTCCTTATTTCCTATGAATTATTCAGCATCTACTATGAATTATTCAGTATCATCTATGAATTATTCAGTATCTACCCAGAATTATTCAGTATCTACCCAGAATTATTCAGCATCTACTATGAATTATTCAGTATCATCTATGAATTATTCAGTATCTACCCAGAATTATTCAGTATCTACTATGAATTATTCAGCATCTACTATGAATTATTCAGCATCTACTATGAATTATTCAGTATCATCTATGAATTATTCAGTATCTACTATGAATTATTCAGCATCTACTATGAATTATTCAGTATCATCTATGAATTATTCAGCATCTACTATGAATTATTCAGTATCATCTATGAATTATTCAGTATCTACTATGAATTATTCAGTATCTACTATGAATTATTCAGCATCTACTATGAATTATTCAGTATCTACTATGAATTATTCAGTATCTACTATGAATTATTCAGTATCTACTATGAATTATTCAGTATCATCTATGAATTATTCAGCATCTACTATGAATTATTCAGTATCATCTATGAATTATTCAGTATCTACTATGAATTATTCAGTATCTACTATGAATTATTCAGTATCATCTATGAATTATTCAGTATGTACTATGAATTATTCAGTATCTGCTATAAATTCCTCATGATAGAGGTAGTGTGAGTTATTCAGTCACAGATGTGATTTGTCTTAAACATAAATACTGTAAGTGCTGAAATGCACTAAAGACACTATTAGGTTCCACTTTCTCTCTGTATCTGTGTTGTGGTGGAAGTAGACGTGCTGAGGTCTGAACGTCTCTGTAATGTAAACAGTTCAGATACGATCAGATCGCGCTGTGTATCTGAGATGAAACTGTTTATCCTGTTTGTTTGTTTGTTTTCTTTGTGTTTTTCAGTGGAATGGCGACGGTATCAGGTCAGGCTGTGGGTGAGTTGGGTCCTGTAATCTTGTTAGACAGTGAGAGAAACCTCCCCCACTCTCCGAGGGAGGCAAAGCAGACGTACTCCCAAAAGTACTACATCAGCCAAGACTTGGAGTCTGATGTTTGCTGCTTTGACTTTAGCCCTGGAGATACGAGGCTAATATAGCTAATGTAAATAACTAGGCCTAACCATATGAAAAACAGCACTCCACTGTGTGGAGGTGTTCAGTATCTCTACGATACTTTGGCTTCTGACAAGTTTTTGTACCATCTTAACCACTCCATTTTATAATACATGTTCTACTTTTCTATAACCTGTGTCCGACTCTACTCACTGGGTATACTGTTGTTTCGTGTAGCACCAAGTTAGAAACGGGTGGTTAAGTTTACATTTACGGCATTTGGCAGACGCTTTTATCCAGAGCGACTTACAATTGGATCATTTTTACACAGGTAGGTGAAGGTAGTGTTAGGAGTCTTGCCCAAGGACTCTTATTGGTATAGTGTAGGGTGATTACCAAGGTGGGGTTTGAACCCCAGTCTACAGTGTAGAAGGCAGAGGTGTTACCCACACTACACTACACTACACTACACCAACCAAGTCATATTGGTAATAGAGTAAACTTAACTGGTGAGAACCATACCAAGGAGCTCAGGTTAAATATTAATCTACCTTAAGAGGTACTGCAAGAGCATCACTGTAACACTGTTACTAATCAGTACGAGGGACTGTAACAGCATTATGGTAACACTGTTACTAATCAGTAACAGGGACTGTAACAGCATCACGGTAACACTGTTACTAATCAGTAACAGGGACTGTAACATAGTCCTCGCTTTTACGGTCGGGGTGAAGGCATAGCAACCATTTACACCGATACTTTAGGACTAAACCAGAAAGCAGACCGTAGTTTCTCTTCCTTTGAAATTCAGTTTCTCAACGTTCGCAGTCGAAGAACAAATGAGAGCTCATTTTCACTCATCATAATCTACAGGCCACCGGGGCCTTACTCTGAGTTTTTACAGGAATTTACTGACCTGTTATCTAGTTTAATAACAATCTCGAATAAAGTAATAATTGTTGGAGATTTTAATATCCACATAGACAAACCACAGGATCCGCTAAGTGAGGCATTCATATCTATTTTAGACTCTTTTGGCTTCACTCAAAATATTATGGGGCCTACTCATTACTGTAACCACACTTTAGACTTAATACTGACCTTAGGTATAGACATTAAGCATTTGGCCATCCTTCCTCAGACCACAGCAGTGTCAGATCACTACTTAATCTCATATGAAATCAGTTTTAGTCGTAATATATGTCCATCCACACGCTATAGTGTTAAACGTACTATAACATCGTCTACACCCAATAGCTTTATTAAAAAACCTTCCAGATCTTTCGTCCTTAATTAGCTGTCCGTCTGAACCCAATGAATTAGATATGCTGACTAAATGTTTGGAGGACACTTTTCGCTCCACTTTAGATAATGTGGCTCCATTAAAAAGTAAAAGAATAAGGCAGAAAAGGCTCCATGGTACAACGACCATCCTCGAGCTATGAAACAGACTGTTAGGCGATTAGAGCGTAAATGGCATCAGACTAAACTTGAGGTTTTCCATTCTGCCTGGAAGGAGAGTCTTATAGACTATAGAGAAGCACTAAAGTCAGCACGTTCAGCCTCTCAGTCTCTCTTCAATGATTGGATATAATAATAACCCTAGACTACTATTCAGTACTATCTCTAAATTAACTAATAATCAAGCAGCTACTGAAGCCCAGATACCATCAGCCTACAGCAGCATTGACTTCATGAACTTCTTCAATAATAAAATTGAATTGATTAGGCACAGAATTCAAAATGCGCAGCATTGCAGTGCAGCGTCCTATAAACCTAATCTAGATCTAGAGTGCAGTATAACCACTACAGAGATGCTGGAGTCTTTTACTTTACTCCAACAAACAGAGCTCATCCAAATTATTTCATCTTCAAAAACAACAACTTGTATACTAGATCCAATTCCTACAGGTTTACTTAAAGACGTTTTGCCAGAAATAACCAAGCCTTTTCTATCTATAATAAACTCTTCTCTCAGCCTCGGCTATGTTCCAAAATCTCTTAGATTAGGTGTAATTAAACCCTTAATAAAGAAACCCAGTCTTGACCCCTCTGAGCTATCAAACTATAGACCTATTTCAAATCTTCCCTTTTTATCAAAAATTTTAGAGAAAGCCGTGGCAAAACAATTATGTTCCCATCTGCATAGGAGTGATATATATGAAAAATTTCAGTCTGGCTTCAGGCCTCACCATAGTACTGAAACAGCATTAGTGAAAATTGTAAATGATCTTTTATTATCCGCGGACAAAGGAAACATATCCTTACTGGTTTTACTCAATCTTAGTGCAGCTTTTGACACAATAGACCATTACATTCTATTAGACAGGCTTGAGAAACTAGTAGGAGTGACAGGTGAAGCTCTTTCACAGTTCAAATCTTACCTTAGTGATCGCTTTGAGTTTGTTAATGTAAATGGTGAACCATCAGCTCTCACAAGAGTAAAGTATGGTGTTCCACAGGGCTCTGTCTTAGGACCCATGTTATTTACCTTATATATGCTACCACTAGGTACCATCATTAGAAAACATGGCATCAGTTTCCACTGCTATGCCGATGAAACACAATTATATATTTCAGCTAAACCGGAGGACAAAATTGACGTTAATAAGATAGAGGACTGTGTAAAAGACATTAAAGACTGGATGTCAAGCAACTTCCTTTTACTAAATTCGGACAAAACCGAAGTCCTTCTTCTTGGTCCAAAAGCTGCTAGGGATAATCTGCCTACGTTTACTCTTAATCTCGATAGTTTCTCAGTTGCACCAGGCACATCTGTAAAAAGCCTTGGTGTCACGATTGATCCCAGTCTGGCCTTCGATGAGCATATTACCAATATTACCAGAATAGCTTTCCTCCACCTGCGTAACATCGCTAAATTAAGAAATGCACTGTCGCTACAGGATGCAGAAACGTTAGTCCACGCCTTCATCACGTCCAGGTTAGATTACTGTAACGCTCTGCTTTCTGGTTGTTCCAGCCAAAACCTTAACAAGCTTCAGTTAGTCCAGAACGCTGCAGCCAGAGTTCTCACCAAAACCAGGAAATTGGACCACATTAGCCCAGTTTTGTGTACCTTACACTGGTTGCCAGTTAAATTCTGCATTGAGTACAAAATTCTTCTACTGACGTATAAAGCTCTGAATGGCCTTGATCCTCAGTACCTCAGTGACCTTATTTCCTATTATCAACCGACACGCCCACTTAGATCACAAGGTGCTGCTCATTATCAGTACCCAGAATAAATAAAGTTACATCAGGGGGAGGAGCCTTTTCATACCACGCCCCCCAGCTTTGGAATAGCCTACCAGTCTGTGTTCGGGACTCAGACACAGCCTCCATCTTAAAGTCTAGGCTAAAAACTTACCTGTTTAGTCGAGCCTTTGGTTAATTTGTTTTCCTAACTATGTCCCTCTCATCCCCCCTCCCCCCTACCCCCCTTCCCCCTCCCCCTCTCTTTCCCTGAGCTGAGTGGCTACCTGTCCTAAGAGGGTCTGACCTGAGATGCGGCCGGCGCACTGCACAGTGGTGTTAAACTGTATCGACTTATTATTTACTTATGTTTTGTGTCTGTCCTCTTATCCGGTGTCGACCAGAGGAGGATGGGTTCCCCTTTTGAGTCTGGTTCCTCTCAAGGTTTCTTCCTCCTGTTGAGGGAGTTTTTCCTTGCCACTGTCGCCAAGGCTTGCTCACTGGGGGACCCGGATTCTCTTTAAAGCTGCTTTGTGACAACATCTGTTGTAAAAGGCGCCATATAAATAAATTTGACTTGACTTGACTGTAACAAGATCACTAACACTGTTACTAATCAGTAACAGGGACTGTAACAACATCACGGTAACACTGTAACTAATCAGTAACAAGGACTGTAACAACATCACTAACACTGTTACTAATCAGTAACAGGGAATGTAACATCATCACAGTAACACTGTTACTAATCAGTAACAGGGACTGTAACAGCATCACGGTTACACTGTTACTAATCAGTAACAGGGACTGTAACAACATCACTAACACTGTTACTAATCAGTAACAGGGACTGTAACAGCATCACGGTAACACTGTTACTAATCAGTAACAGGGACTGTAACAAGATCACTAACACTGTTACTAATCAGTAACAGGGACTGTAACAGCATCACAGTAACACTGTTACTAATCAGTAACAGGGACTGTAACAGCATCACTAACACTGTTACTAATCAGTAACAAGGACTGTAACAGCATCACGGTAACACTGTTACTAATCAGTAACAGGGACTGTAACAACATCACTAACATTGTTACTAATCAGTAACAGGGACTGTAACAACATAACGGTAACACTGTTACTAATCAGTAACAGGGACTGTAACAACATCACTAACACTGTTACTAATCAGTAACAGGGACTGTAACAGCATCACGGTAACACTGTTACTAATCAGTAACAGCGACTGTAACAACATCACTGTAACACTGTTACTAATCAGTAACAGGGACTGTAACAACATCACGGTAACACTGTTACTAATCAGTAACAGGGACTGTAACAACATCACGGTAACACTGTTACTAATCAGTAACAGGGACTGTAACAGCATCACGGTAACACTGTTACTAATCAGTAACGGGGACTGTAACAGCATCAATAACACTGTTACTAATCAGTAACAGGGAATGTAACATCATCACAGTAACACTGTTACTAATCAGTAACAGGGACTGTAACAGCATCACGGTTACACTGTTACTAATCAGTAACAGGGACTGTAACAACATGACTAACACTGTTACTAATCAGTAACAGGGACTGTAACAGCATCACGGTAACACTGTTACTAATCAGTAACAGGGACTGTAACAAGATCACTAACACTGTTACTAATCAGTAACAGGGACTGTAACAACATCACTAACACTGTTACTAATCAGTAACAGGGACTGTAACAGCATCACAGTAACACTGTTACTAATCAGTAACAGGGACTGTAACAGCATCACTAACACTGTTACTAATCAGTAACAAGGACTGTAACAGCATCACGGTAACACTGTTACTAATCAGTAACAGGGACTGTAACAACATCACTAACATTGTTACTAATCAGTAACAGGGACTGTAACAACATAACGGTAACACTGTTACTAATCAGTAACAGGGACTGTAACAACATCACTAACATTGTTACTAATCAGTAACAGGGCTGTAACAACATAACGGTAACACTGTTACTAATCAGTAACAGGGACTGTAACAACATCACTAACACTGTTACTAATCAGTAACAGGGACTGTAACAGCATCACGGTAACACTGTTACTAATCAGTAACAGCGACTGTAACAACATCACTGTAACACTGTTACTAATCAGTAACAGGGACTGTAACAACATCACGGTAACACTGTTACTAATCAGTAACAGGGACTGTAACAACATCACGGTAACACTGTTACTAATCAGTAACAGGGACTGTAACAGCATCACGGTAACACTGTTACTAATCAGTAACGGGGACTGTAACAGCATCAATAACACTGTTACTAATCAGTAACAAGGACTGTAACAAGATCAGTAACACTGTTACTAATCAGTAACAGGGACTGTAACAACATCACGGTAACACTGTTACTAATCAGCAAAAGGGACTGTAACAGCATCACTAACACTGTTACTAATCAGTAACAGGGACTGTAACAGCATCACGGTAACACTGTTACTAATCAGTAACAGGGACTGTAACAACATCACTAACACTGTTACTAATCAGTAACAGGGACTGTAAAAACATCACTAACACTGTTACTAATCAGTAACAGGGACTGTAACAACATAACTAACACTGTTACTAATCAGTAACAGGGACTGTAACAGCATCACGGTAACACTGTTACTAATCAGTAACAGGGACTGTAACAACATCACTAACACTGTTACTAATCAGTAACAGTGACTGTAACAACATCACTAACACTGTTACTAATCAGTAACAGGGACTGTAAAAACATCACTAACACTTACTAATCAGTAACAGGGACTGTAACAACATCACTAACACTGTTACTAATCAGTAACAGGGACTGTAACAGCATCACGGTAACACTGTTACTAATCAGTAACAGGGACTGTAACAAGATCACTAACACTGTTACTAATCAGTAACAGGGACTGTAACAGCATCACGGTAACACTGTTACTAATCAGTAACAGCGACTGTAACAACATCACTGTAACACTGTTACTAATCAGTAACAGGGACTGTAACAACATCACTAACACTGTTACTAATCAGTAACAAGGACTGTAACAACATCACTAACACTGTTACTAATCAGTAACAAGGACTGTAACAACATCACTAACACTGTTACTAGTCAGTAACAGGGACTGTAACAACATCACGGTAACACTGTTACTAATCAGTAAAAGGCACTGTAACAACATCACTAACACTGTTACTAATCAGTAACAGGGACTGTAACAGCATCACGCTAACACTGTTACTAATCAGTAACAGGGACTGTAACAACATCACTAACACTGTTACTAATCAGTAACAGGGACTATAACAGCATCACGGTAACACTGTTACTAATCAGTAACAGGGACTGTAACAGCATCACTAACACTGTTACTAATCAGTAACAGGGACTGTAACAGCATCACTAACACTGTTACTAATCAGTAACAGGGACTGTAACAGCATCACGTAACACTGTTACTAATCAGTAACAGGGACTGTAACAGCATCACGGTAACACTGTTACTAATCAGTAACAGGGACTGTAACAGCATCACGGTAACACTGTTACTAATCAGTAACAGGGACCGTAACAACATCACGGTAACACTGTTACTAATCAGTAACAGGGACCGTAACAACATCACTAACACTGTTACTAATCAGTAACAGGGACCGTAACAACATCACTAACACTGTTACTAATCAGTAACAGGGACTGTAACAACATCACTAACACTGTTACTAATCAGTAACAGGGGCTGTAACACCAACTCTGTAACATGGTTACTAGTGAGTCTGTAACAGCAATGCTGTAACATTTTAGCTGTTTTGGATAGCACTGTTGAGCAGGTGCCTCACTTCCTCTGAGTGGATTAAGCTGAGCAGGTTTCCCTGGTGTTGTTCTCTCTCTCTCTCTCTCTCTCTGTGTGCAGTCCTGGGTCCGTTCGGGGACAGTCCAGTGCAGGTAACGTGTCCCACCTGTCACCACACTGGACTCACTAATGTGGAGCATTCAGCTAGACTCCTCACCTACCTCCTCTGTGGAGGACTGTTCATCTTCGGGTAAAACTCAGGCTGTGTTTCAAATAATCTACATATTCATATCCAGTATGTATTTGTCCAGTATATAGACAGCCAGAGGTGCCGCTAGCCTGCCAACATCAGGGGCTGAGCCAATCAAGACCCGCCCTATTTTTCTCAGCTCTCCAATCACTGCTTAGCAACCGTTGCTGGCTGCCTTTCATCATTTACATTTGTACTTTCGTCAAAAGACGATCATTTGAAAATGAAAAATGAAGAATAAAACGTAAAAATCTCAGTTCATACAGTTTTTCATTTTCTTTAGTTTTTATTTTTATTTACACTCCTAGAAGAGATGGTCCTTCAAGGGTTCTTTAGTCAAGACAACGGCTCTACATAGAACCAAAAGCACTCAAAGATCCATTTGCTTGATTAGATGGTTCTCTGCATGGTGAAATGGTCCTTCAGATTGTTGGAGAACATGCTGTAGATGGTTCTATGTAGAAATGCTTTGAAAATGGTTCTGTATAGCACCTAGGGGCCGTCTATTGATACAATGTCAAGCTTGTAACCATCGCAGATCCCCTTTTTGTGCTATGTAGAACCGTATACAACACATTCTCCATCAATCTGAAGAACAATTTCACCATGTAGAGAACCATTTAAGCATGCAGAGGGTTCTATAGAAAAAGCAGAACCATCACCTTTACTGAAGAACCCTTGAAGAACCATTTTTTATAAGTGTGTAGTTTTAAGGGAGCATAAAGAATTTCAGTTTTTGTTTCCTGAAAAGTAACAGTTTTACATCAGTTTATATTTAGTTTCAGTTTCAGTTTTAGTGGTCAGTGTTATGATGAATGCTGTGATAGCAGGAAGACCAGCTGATAAGCAGATGGGGCTTCACATACTACTCACTACTTTTGGGCACAGTCACACTCTCTAATACAGCAGGTTATAGTGAAGGGACGTGGTCAGAGCACCCCCTGCTGTTTGCATTCAAATTGTGGATTAAGAGTGTAATGGAGGGTATATTACAGGATGTGCTTCATAGAGCTTGATAAACTGGCTACGTTTAGATTAGCAGGCTGAAGTGGCTCAAATCTGATTTTTCTCCGTAATGTGAACAGATCTGACGTTTTCAAAGCAGTGTGGATGCACAAATCAGATTTTTTCAAATCAGATCTGAGCCACTTTGGCTATGTTCAGATGGCCCGCCAAATCCGATTTTTGACATATCCAGATTGATTTTTGATAGCCTGGTAGTAGTGGATCCAAACCACATTTGGAGGAGGTTTGAAATACGATTCGGATTTTTACAGATGTGTCTCAGTCTGGACCCTCAAATCAGATTTCGAAGTGTCTTTTTTGTCACTGGCAACACAACAAACAGCGACGATGTCAAATCCAGAGTGCTGAAGTGCTGGGATTCCAGAAGAGCTCCAGAGATTCATGATGATGAAGAGAGTTCTGAGGAGTTCGGAGGGGAGATGATGCTCCTCCATCTCTCCTGCATCCGCGCTTGAAATCCGCATCATTAGCGTAGCTACGTAGTTACTGACGCCTACATCGTTGCCACAGCAACCCACGCTGGCAACGTCTGGACACACAAATCAGATCTGATCACTCACAGATAACAGAGCAATCAGTCGACTCAAACCGTCTGATTCACCTGCTGCCTTTGGCCACGTTCACATTACAAGCTCCGTTGCTCAGTTGCTCAGTTCCATCTTCTGCTTTTACCTTCACATTTGTGTGGGAAAGTGACTCAGCCTGTGGCCTGAAACGACCTGTGTGCACACATCCTAAACAATAACGCCACCTGAATGAATCATGTGCGCCACAAGCAGCAAACAAGTACCCATCAGAACGAACCCATGTATTTGACAAAAATTGGAAGTCTAAGATCACTATGCTCAATGCCAAGTGTCGGCTGGACTCTGGATCACTGGAATTGTGTTCTCTGGAGTGATGAATCTTCTCTATCTGTCAGTCTGATGATGAATCTGACGATGAATAAAGTTTGGTGGAGGAGGGATGATGGGCTGGGCTGTGTTTCAGGGTTTGCGCTCTCAGTTCCAGTGAAGGGTATTTTAATGCTACAGCACAAAGACATTTTACACAATGCAAATCTGTTATAGCTGCAAAGGGGGACCAACTCCATATTAATGCCCATGGTTTTGGAATTTGAGGTCCAGTAAGCTTATATAGAGGTGATCAGGTGTCCACATACTTTTGGCTATATAGTATATATTCACATGCTTAAATATCCCTCTGTATCTCTCTCTCTCTCGCTCTGTAGATGTTCTCTGGGTTGCTGTCTGATTCCGTTCTGTGTTGACCGTCTGAGGGACGTTGAACACACCTGCTCCAACTGCAAGGCTCTTCTGGGTGTTTATAAACGCTTATAATACTGTAACAAATATACAATGTTCTTCTTTAAGAAAGGTTTAACTGTATTTACTCTGAATGTGGGGGGAGTAGACAAGTAAAAATGCATTTATTTTCAAACGTAAATAAATTTGCCAACTGGAGTTGGCAACTGAGTGTCCACTAGAGGGAGCAACACTGTATCCATCAAGACTAGAGTGATTTCGGAAATTATATAATCAATTATAATAATATTTAATAATGTATGCGCTCACTTTTTTTTTCTTTTTACAAAAATGATGGTGCTTTGTTATAATAATGGGTTTGAAATGTAAAAGTCCCCCCTCCAAAAAATGGACTTTCCATCTAAATCTAAATCTAAAAGGTTCCACTCAGTTATAATTGATTTTAACATTTAATAAAGGGTTTATTCGCTTTTTGTTCGTGTTTTCATACATAGGAAACCAAATAAATAAATTATCTTGTTTTTATGGTCTCAAGTCACACTACAAAGAATCCTGTTCTGATTGGTTGTGATCTCCAAGGTTTACTCCCTCTAGTGGCCACACGGATGCATTTACACTATTTCTATTGTTCTTCATGTGTACTTGAAATCCGTATATCTAAATCGATATATCTATATCTGGATCTGTACATATATCTATATCTATATCGATATGTAACTCTCCTTCAGTGGAAATCTACATTATTATCTGTTATTATAAGCTGGTATGATAGTGTATGATGTGCCTGCTTAGTCCACTCTTAGACACCATTACACACTCTGAATGTTGTGTTATTAATGTGTACTGTGCATTAAATGGTGAGTAAAGTTATGAAAGAAATAATGTACGTTTCATTTAATTTAATTACGCTATTATCATTTAATTTTGCCCCAATAAACAACAAAGCTTTATACTCTACTACTGTTTGCTTTATAATGTTTGTGTGATTTTACATAATTAATTTACATATTTTACAATCATTTTCCAGCTTGTCTTCATACCTTACAATAACGAGATGGAGGTCTGAATATAGAAAGTGACATCACAACCATGAGGAAATCAGAAAGAGAGAAACAGAGGGAGAGAGAGCGAGAGAGTGAGTGAGAGAGAGAGAGAGAGAGACAGAGAGAGAGAGAGAGAGAGAGAGAGAGAGAGAAGAGAGAGAGAGAGAAACAGAGAGAGAGAGAGAGAGAGAGAGAGAGAGACAGAGAGAGAGAGAGAGAGAACAGAGAGAGAGAGGCAGAAAAGAGCTGTGTCCATTGACGGGGAGTGGGTGTGGTCAGGACCATCCAGCTGAGTGTTTGTCAGTGTTTGTTTAAAAGTCCACACTTCAGCACTCAGTCCAGCACTAAAAGCTCCAGACTAATAATTAATCATAGTAATCCATGGTAATCACTCATATTAATCATAGTAATCCATGGTAATCACTCATATTAATCATAGTAATCCATGGTAATCACTCATATTAATCATAGTAATCCACAGTAATCACTCATATTAATCATAGTAATCCATGGTAATCACTCATAGTAATCATAGTAATCCACGGTAATCACTCATATTAATCATAGTAATCCATGGTAATCACTCATATTAATCATAGTAATCCACAGTAATCACTCATATTAATCATAGTAATCCACGGTAATCACTCATATTAATCATAGTAATCCATGGTAATCACTCATAGTAATCATAGTAATCCACAGTAATCACTCCTATTAATCATAGTAATCCATGGTAATCACTCATATTAATCATAGTAATCCATGGTAATCACTCATATTAATCATAGTAATCCATGGTAATCACTCATATTAATCATAGTAATCCATGGTAATCACTCATATTAATCATAGTAATCCATGGTAATCACTCAATTAATCATAGTAATCCATGGTAATCACTCATATTAATCATAGTAATCCATGTAATCACTCATATTAATCATATTAATCACTCAGTTTCTGGATCAGAGAGGCTTTAAAGTTTGTCTATAACTCTTTCTGATAAAGCTGAAATGTGTGGGAATTATTCCTTATTTCCTATGAATTATTCAGCATCTACTATGAATTATTCAGCAACTACTATGAATTATTCAGTATCTACTATGAATTATTCAGCATCTACTATGAATTATTCAGCATCTACTATGAATTATTCAGTATCTGCTATAAATTCCTCATGATAGAGGTAGTGTGAGTTATTCAGTCACAGATGTGATTTGTCTTAAACATAAATACTGTAAGTGCTGAAATGCACTAAAGACACTATTAGGTTCCACTTTCTCTCTGTATCTGTGTTGTGGTGGAAGTAGACGTGCTGAGGTCTGAACGTCTCTGTAATGTAAACAGTTCAGATACGATCAGATCGCGCTGTGTATCTGAGATGAAACTGTTTATCCTGTTTGTTTGTTTGTTTTCTTTGTGTTTTTCAGTGGAATGGCGACGGTATCAGGTCAGGCTGTGGGTGAGTTGGTCCTGTAATCTTGTTAGACAGTGAGAGAAACCTCCCCCACTCTCCGAGGGAGGCAAAGCAGACGTACTCCCAAAAGTACTACATCAGCCAAGACTTGGAGTCTGATGTTTGCTGCTTTGACTTTAGCCCTGGAGATACGAGGCTAATATAGCTAATGCAAATAACTAGGCCTAACCATATGAAAAACAGCACTCCACTGTGTGGAGGTGTTCAGTATCTCTACGATACTTGATTCTTTGGCTTCTGACAAGTTTTTGTACCATCTTAACCACTCCATTTTATAATACATTTTCTACTTTTCTATAACCTGTGTCCGACTCTACTCACTGGGTATACTGTTGTTTCGTGTAGCACCAAGTTAGAAACGGGTGGTTAACTTATATTGCTGATACAGTAAACTTAACTGGTGAGAACCATACCCACGAGCTCAGGTTAAATATTAATCTACCTTAAGAGGTACTGCAAGAGCATCACTGTAACACTGTTACTAATCAGTACGAGGGACAGCAACAGCAT